>NW_027223324.1:5404485-5462064 GCF_030449975.1 Polyergus mexicanus
AAGCAGTGGTATCAAAGCAGTGGTATCAACGCAGAGTACTGGTCATGTAAAGGTCAACTTTAAAATCTTAAATGGAAACCCCCATTTTTTATTTAGTATTCTTGTAGCTGACATCGAGAGCTTTCCAAAACACTATAATAAACTATTATTTTATTCAGTACTCTTTGAGTTATTTTATATTTTATAATCTGACATATTTTGATATAAAAAATTAAATATCTCGTAAAATATTTAGTTTTTGATACTCTTACCGTAATACTTCTATGTACAGAATAATGAGACAAATCAATTAGTATAAAAAAATAATAGTTTTTAAAAAAATTATTTACAATGTATTTTTTTAAACGGTTTTTTTTTTTTTTTTTTTTTTTGCACTAATTGATTTGTCTCATTATTCTGTACATAAAAAATGTTACGGTAAAATTATCGAAAACTGAATATTTTACGAAATGATTTATTTTTTATATCAAAATATGTCAAATTAAAATATAAAATAACTCAAAAAATACTTTATTATAGTGTTTTGGAAAGCTCTCGATGTCAGCTACAAGAATACTAAATAAAAAATGGGGAAATCTTAAATTCTATTTAAGATTTTAAAGTTGACCTTCACATGACTTTCAAATGATTTTCCAAGGTCAAATCATTGTCACCATCTTATGGCCCCCTCGAAACCAAACAACTTTTGTCTGAAACATTTTTCTCTTCCGGGCTTGGTTTTTGAGATATTCGACTGGATGGATTAAAATGGGCCACCCAGTATATATATATATATATATATATATATATATATATATATATATATATATATATATATAAATGTTATAAATTGTTAAAAATTAGAAATAGCGTATGCACGTACGGATATAAATTCGCGTGAATAATTTTTCGCTCGATTCGACGAAAGGATATAAACGAGGGAAACAAGAATGTTTATTTCAGCTTGCGTTTACTTTCGATGCTTTCAACACAAACAAGGATAGGATATATATCCATCTCGGTTATTATAATATCATGTTTACCGCGCAATCATACTTTATTTTCTTAAAGAAACAAGAAAGAAAAACCACACGAGGGTATCTGAAAGAAATCAATGCTATTTCTCCTCGTAAATCGGCTCTTGGACATATTGACGATATATTCCGATAAGCACAGGCAATTTTTCGCGGAAATGGAAATTCGTAGATAAGAATAAAACGACGTACGTATCGATATAGCGTGACGTTTCCTCTCGATGCGCAAATGTCAACAAGGGGAGACTCTTGATTACGAGGACGCGATTTAAACGAGATAACGCGTAGACTACAAAGTATCGCGAAAAGCATTTCGCGTGCGATGTCCGATCGCGAGATCGTCCCTAGAACGGCCTCGAGAGAGAGAGAGAGAGAGACTATCGAGATATTCGGACGTCCGAGGCCCTTCCGTACGTACCAGCCTCTTCGCTCGAGAGGAGCGAAGCTCTTAGCGCTACGCGCACACCGTGTATATATGTACGTACGCGGGGATTGTAATTTAGCGAATTCAATTTTCGACGCTGTAAATACGAATGGAATGCATGCCTGAGGAGCGCGCGAGGGGAAATTCGTATCTCGCTCATTTCTATTATTCGGCTAATGCGATTAACCGTTTGCGGACACCCCGGCCGATTTGTGCGAGAGAGAGAGAGAGAGAGAGAGAGAGAGAGAGAGAGAGAGAGAGAGAGAGAGAGAGAGAGAGAGAGAGAAAGGTCGATATCTACAATTTCGATACACGCGGAGATCGCGAGCTCGATTATCACGAGTGACGTATATTTACAGCGGGGAAGGGGACGTCGAGATCATCGATATTACTACCGGTTTCCCCATTTCCGTGCATCTGTCGCGCGCGCGCGCGCACACACACATACATATTACACATGGGTACAAAAAAAAAAAAAAACACCCACATACGCGATATGCACGAAGCGACACGCACAGAGACGATCGACGCGCGTCGACGGCTCGTGCTCGCTTTAAATTTGATTCGCACTCACCGAATGCATCCAAGTCCGATGAATCCTCGACGGACGCAGACGGGCGGGGGCGATGGGGAAGGGGGACGGTCGAGGTCCACAACGTACCTAGGGGAGACGACGCCGCGCCTGATAAATCCAGCGTCGATGGTGGTGAGCGAGAGATCCGAGCGCCGGCGGCGGCGGCGCGACAACGCACACTCGACAACGGGTCGCGCACATAGGGATTGCAAAACACTGACGAGCTCGGCACTTGTGATCCCCCCGCGCGCGCCACTATTGAGATTCACGGAAAAGAAGGAAAGAAAAATAACACACCTCCAGAGACAATGAGAGGAGAGAGATGATGGCTCGAAGGAGAGTCGTAGTTGGCGATCGCGTTACTTGTCGGCAACTTCGCGCGATTGAACGCGGCCTCCCCGCTCCCCCCCACCAAAAATCGCGGTTTTTCGTCGTTCGCTCGCGATGATTAAACGACGAGAGGTAGGAGGGATTTTTACGAAAATTCACCTCTCTATTCCGCGAACCGCACAGTAGCCATTACACTCGCCGTCGCGACGAGCCGAGTGAAGCGTATTTTGTTGTTTCTCCTCTCTCTCTGTCTCTCTATTCTTTCTTCTCTTTCTCCGGAGGCGACGACGACGATGCGCTGCCGATCCGCCGCGAGGCTGTAGTAGCGACTGCTCTCGGGAGACTGACGGCGGCGCAGCCCGATCGACCAATCGCGCGCCTGCTCTCGCCAAGCGCCATCTTGCCCCTACCCGAGCACAAAGATGCTGCCGAGCCGAGCGTCGCCGAACGTCCCCGGAAACGCACGATCGCCGCTCGTCGTCCCGTTTCTATCCCCACCATCCCCACCATCCCCACCATCCCCGTCATCCCAGCGGCGGTGGATCGACGTGCGTTTTGCGGCTTTGCTCCTTCGTCGGTGTCCTAACTTTCGATACGGGGGTTTTATGGCAGGATTAAGCGCGAAGCGAGCAAACTCGCTTGTACATCGAGAATTGTGTCTCGGTAGCGATTCGTCCGTATCTCCAACCGGCGTATTATTGCTCGACCTATTACCCCAAATAACGACTGTTTTACGAAAAGAGGGGGATGTCTGATAAATCTTTATTAAAGCTTTCATTCATGCGTAAATGACGTAAATGTATCCCGTAAGTGCCATAATACTCACAATTGGCATAATTTTTCTATCAACGTATCTAGATGTTGACGTATACATCGTAATCGTAGCAAGAAAAATACCGGGCCATTGCGTATGAATTGAATCGTATTCAAAAGAATCATCCTTATCGAGCAAACGTTTTCTGATAATCAAGCATGTTAGATATGTCAGACAGGTTAATGTAATATATGGTTTCTTTGATAAAAATATATTTTTCTGCAATTTATTTACAAATTTATTTAAACTACGATTAAAATAAATAAAAATTTGAAAAATGGATATAATATTATTTCTTGATTTTACAATCGAATATGACGTCATAGAAACAGTATAAATCTGACTTACTTAACACGCATTCCAGATGAAGACAGTTTCTTATATTTTTTTTATCTTTCACTTTTTATTATATTTCATTGAAGAAATTATATGAAAATAATTTTTTGTTTTGAATGAAATATCAAAGAGATGTTATCATTATTGTTTTTTTTTTTATTTATATATTTATTTTATTTTCTCCCGCGCACGATAATTTATATTTCTTGATATAGAAAACATTTTATATACGACGATCCAATAAATAATCATGATACTATTCGCTAAAATTAAAATCGCGTATTGATAAATGATATATCTCGATTTGTTCAAGTTTCAATTTAATTTAAAAAAGTGAAAACCCCAATGTGTGCGTGTGTGTAATTTCTTTTATTATTCTGCTGAGAATTGCTTTTGTTATTTTACGATATATTTGCGATTAATTATATTCAACGCGCTATCATGAATTATAAACAGGTTCATCCCGGAATACATATGAGTTTCTTTCAGAAAAAAAAAAAAAAAAATCTCTAAAAACGCATTTAGTGATTATTAATTCTTAATCGACACGATTTTATAAACTGCTGCTTTTTTATTTCACATGTATGTCTACCACGTCCCTTATGGTCTAATTTAAAATTTGTATCTTTTGATATATCTTTCATTCAATGACAGTTTTTTTTTCTATCTTTTTTTTTTGTACATTACATAGCGGTCTGACAAACCGCACCGTGTCAATTAAAAAAGAATACATAAGGCAAGTTACTTAGGGGATTTATGACGGCTATGGTGTATAATCGATAACAAAAAAGTCTCAAAGTGTCATTTCTGACATTTTTTTGCTTCGTAGGTAAACCGCAACAATTTATTGCCACATAAAACGAGAAGACGACGATATTTCTCTCGGCATGTTCTAAGAGAAAAATCTTTAAGCTTATCATAGAAGCTTCGCGATTAAAAATACATGCGGTGCGATTGTGAAATACAATAATTTGTATATTGTAATGGATTCTCCTAAATTTCCTACTTATTGAAATAACGGCTTCTCAAATCTGTAGTCGTATGTTCAGAATCTCGTAATTCCAATATCTCGATAATCCGATAATATACTGGGTGGCCCATTTTAATACATCCAGTCGAATATCTGAAAAACCAAGCCCGGAAGAGAAAAATGTTTCAAATAAAAGTTGTGTGGCTTCAAGGGGGCCATAAGACGGTGACAATGATTTGATCTTGGAAAATCATTTGAAGGTCATGTGAAGGTCAATTTTAAAATCTTAAATGGAAACCCCCATTTTTTATTTAGTATTCTCGTAGCTGACATCGAGAGCTTTCCAAAACACTATAATAAAGTTTTTTTTCATTAAGTACTTTTTGAGTTATTTTATATTTTAATCTGACATATTTTGATATATAAAAATTAAATATCTCGTAAAATATTCAGTTTTCGATAATTTTACCGTAATACTTTTATGTACAGAATAATAAGACAAATTAATTAGTGCAAAAAAAAATAATTGTTTAAAAAAATGCATTGTAAATAATTTTCTTAAAAACAATTTTTTTTTTTATACTAATTGATTTGTCTCATTATTCTGTACATAGAAGTATTACGGTAAGATTATCAAAAACTGAATATTTTACGAGATATTTTATTTTTTATATCAAAATATGTCAGATTAAAATATAAAATAACTCAAAAAGTACTGAATAAAAAAATACTTTATTATAGTGTTTTGGAAAGCTCTCGATGTCAGCTACAAGAATACTAAATACAAAATGGGGGTTTCCATTTAAAATTTTAAAGTTGACCACATGACCTTCAAATGATTTTCCAAGGTCAAATCATTGTCACCATCTTATGGCCCTCTTGAAGCTACACAACTTTTGTTTGAAACATTTTTCTCTTCCAGGCTTGGTTTTTGAGATATTCGACTGGATGGATTAAAACGGGCCACCCAGTATATCTCCGTGTATTAATTAATATCGGATTATCGAGATAAGATCGTGTTGACATTGTCGCTTCGAACACCCACCAGTGTAAATTTACTTTTTTGTAAGCTTTTTCGTTAATATAAATTTGCTAAATATATCAAATAAAATATATAAATTAAACATAATGAAAGATATATTATATAATTTATTTAAATTTGAATGTCATAGGCGTTTTTCACCTTTTCCCTTTATCCTCCGCTGTTTTTAATTTTTTCTACCTCATAGGGATCAAAATTTCCGTGTTCCAGCTTTTCGCATTTATGTAGATGATCCTTCTATGATTATATGAAATTTTAATTTTTTATTTCAATGGCAAAAAAAAAGAGAATGGACTTCATGCATTTATTGAATTTTTTTATTAATATTAATATTTCTGTTGCAATATTAATCCAGCCATTATTAATTTATAACTCTCATTGCGCAGAATTGGTATCAAAATGATCAAGATACTTTTTAATTTTTAAACAATTTCTATCTATAAAATATTCATATATATTAATACGCAATATAATAATTGACAATGATGATTATTAGAATGGTTGTTAATGATTCGTAATTTAATAATTTAATCTCATTTTTTTTTATCCTGAAATGACCTCATTAATAATATAAACTAAAAAAGAAAATTTGCTCAATATAGATTCGACAGTATATTATATATACTTTGTATCGATAGAAAACTTGCTCTTACTGTTCACACGTATACGTTTCGGAATTATTAGATACGTTCAATTGAAACGTTGAATAAGATCGTTATTTTAAAAGTCTCATTGTTAGTCTATTATTTTATTTGTAAATAATATAGCCAGCTATTGCATGGAATTAATTCTAATATGAAACAACGATTCTAAATTGAAATTTTTATATTAAAAAGAGAAGGTAAAAATCATTCTATTAAAATTAAAAATAAATTATTACTATATAAATGTAACTTAAGTTTATAAACAAATGATCGTTTAATTGTCAATACTGTCGAAATTATTACATAACAGATTTAAAATCTTCGTCAGGCGATTGCGAATATAAATTGGAATTTGCATGATCGAGCAATAATTTTAAAAAATTCCGTGTAACATACTTTCGGGGTGAATTGCAATATCAAATAAATTTTTGATTTCGTGATTCTTTATATAACTGTTTTAATTGAATATGAATAGATAGATTAGTTGGGATTTTTTATAATTTTCGTTTTCTATCTTTTATATATATTTTTGTAATTTTCAATATATTAATATAATTTATATATTAAATAATTCATTTTTTAAATTTTCCTATAAATTTATTCCTTCTTATTATAAACTAATATCTTAAATATTTTTTAGTTATTAATTTTACACGAAGAAAAAATATATAAAAAATAGGTTTGCTAGCAGTGTCAAATGACTGCTATTTAAAAATATTGGAAAGTACTAATAGTGCCATCTTCAGACAAAATACTGAGATTCTAAGATATGAATATCGTGCAGTCGGTAAAAACAGGAGGAATTATCGTCTGCAATTTTCCATTCTCCACACGCAGTGTTCAAAACAGCAAGAGTAAATTTTGTGGTTATATTTCACATGATTTCACACATATTAAACAATGTACAAGTGTTGTGAAATTATTTTTGTGTATATAATTATTTTGTAGAAACAATTTGTATTTGTGAAAAACAATGGACAAATCTAATGAAAATAAGAAGACGGTGGAGGAGCGTTTAGAGCTTGCTGCAAAATTGGATGCCGAATTGGATGAATACATAAATAGTTTGGAGAAGAAAAGTTATACAGAAGGATGGCCGGAAGACAAATGGCAAGAGGAAATGGAAAAACATCCTTTCTTTATGAAAAAGGCGCCGGAACCCGGCGACGAACTGTCACCTCTGATGGAGGGATTGCAACAGCTCAAATATGGCAAAGATGAGAATACCCCCGATGGTATGTTATTACCCAATACATATAAATTGCTTGACTACACTTGTTTTGGCAAAATATTCGTTTTTACTCATTGTTGTTCGTGTAAACACTGCGCGCTTGTCTCTGATATAAAATATTTTCATTTACACAGAATTGGCAAATAATTACAAGGAGGATGGAAATTTTAATTACAAATATAAAAAGTATCGTCTTGCTATTCTCAGTTATACAGAAGGAATACGAACCAAATGTACAGATAATGATCTGATGGCTCAACTGTACAATAATAGAGCCGCTGCACATTTTATGTTACAAAATTATAGGTAGATTTTCTATAGAATTTGTATTGAATTAATGTGATATATGTATTTTTATATTTTAATACATAATAAAAATTACAGATCAAGTTTAAATGATTGTAAGCTGGCTTTAAAGTTTAAGCCACAATATTCGAAAGCTTTGAACCGAGCTGCCATTTGTAACTTTCACATTAAGAATTATGACCAATGTATTGATTTATGCGATCAGTTTCTTGATCATAGTCCAACTGATAAAACAATATTGAAATTAAAATCTGATGCCATAATTGCAAGAGTAGGATATTGATAAATTTAAATTAAGTTATGTATATTAAAGCATACAAGTTTCTATTTATAAATTCTTAATATCAATTCGCAGGAACGTTTACAAAGAGACAAAAGAAAGAAAATAAAGTTAGAAAAGAAATTGGATAAAGAGGACGAGAGATTATTAGAAATGATTTTGAGAAAAGATATTAATTTAGAATCGACAAATGACAAACAAAAGCTAGATTTGAGAGACTTAGAACCTCAAGTGCCACAAATAGCACAAAGTAGAGTACGTTTCGATGAGAAGGACAAACTTGTGTGGCCAGTAATGATTTTATACCCAGAGACTCGGCAAACTGATTTCATTCAAAATTTTCACGAAGATACAATGTATGCTTCTTTCATTTATCAAAATATGTTATATGCCTGATATCGTGTATGTTAAAATATGTTTTAAAATTCATAGGTTAATAGAACAGTTAGTAGAACTTTTCAAAGAGCCACCCGATTGGGATGTAGAGCATCGTTATACTGTCGATAATATAAATGTATACTTTGAAGGCAAAAACAAATGTTTCGTTCATAAAGTAGATATTCAACTCACACTGGATAAAATATTACGAGATAAGCGGTGAGCATATTGACAATATTTTTTATAAAATATTAATAACTTAGAAGAAGCTGACTTTTCATTTTTATATCAAAATTCCATCTTTTAGGTTCATAGTTCGCGGTGGTACACCGGCTTTTTTGATACTCGTAAAATCCAGTGAAGCAGAGAAACGTTTCTTAGCAAATTATTAAATGCTTATTGTATATATCGCTTGTAAACAAAATATGTACTGGATATTATATAAACTTTATATATATTTTTTTATACATGTAGAAAATATAGTTTTTGATATTAATATAAAATCTCCTCACCCCTTATATATAAATCTTCAAAATCTCCATATATTTTATTTCATTGAAATTTATATATTGACTCAAGATATAAGCAAAAGTGTAGTTGAAAATTTGTGACGATTATCCCTGTATAGTAAAATACAAATACTAATGTTTTCTTCTAGGATCATTATGATGAAAAAGAAACAAATATCTAATATATCTTATTTCCAGATTTTTTCAAGATTCGCATATTTTATATATTTCAAGGCGTGCAAATCGAATCTTGTCGAAAAAAAGGGACCCTTATATTAATCATTTTTCAGTAATTTTATTAATACTTACGTTAATAATGGAGTTACATATTTCAAATTATGGTCGCGCGGAGTTCACTTGACAAAATTGTCGCACTATCGACGCAATATAGTATATTTTTACAGAATACGAGATAGCCCGAGACATTTTTCGGCATTCTCGATACTAGCTGCTGATTTGCAGACGATGCTCATTCGCGGTAACTTAATTTTTCGATAATATATATGTTTAACAATACTTGAAGCTACGGTCGCGCGAAGGTCACTTGACGAAACTGTCGCACTTTTGTACTATCGGCGCGATATACGCGGTATTTTTGCATAATACGACGATTGTCCGATACTTTTCTCGGCACTCCCGATACTACACAATTATCTGCAGATGATTTTTATTCTCGAACACTTACAAAATCTGAACTCGAATCTGATGAGAGACAAAAGTCAGTCTTACGACCGTAACCTCATCATACCGTAATATAATTTAACCATAGCAATTGCGGCATTAATTACAGTGAACATCTGATTCCTTCGTTTTGCCGACATTCACGAAACTCGATAACGATTATATCTTCACCACAAACGTCCCGATACCATTGAAAATCGCGCGCGACACGCAATGGCAATACACCGTAAACGAGCGCGAAGATAATTAAATATCTCAATTTCCGTTAGAGGGTACCGTGGTCCGATTCCGAGATTCCGAGTTTATACCATGCAAATATAACGGTCATGACGTAAATCAATGTTCTAATAGTAATATAGACACTGTCAATAATCGTGTCTAGAAATATTTATGCTCTATGACTGTTGATTTTAAAAAGATTCGGCAATGTTATAATCAAATATATAGTAAACAAAAAGATTATACGTTTTTGTTAACTTCTAGTTTTTTATTGAATTAGAAAACAAATTGCTTGTTTTAATGAAATCGATGCTTCTTTTTGAAAGCAAGAGTATACAATGTAGAAATATACACAAATCTATATATACACGATATACATATATCTGATCCAGAAAGTTTAAATCCGAAAACACACGTATCACACGTACATATACATACACATATATGTTTCGTATAGTGAATATAAATGCATAACGCATGTGTATGACGAATATAAACTAGAAGGTTTACTAATTTTTTGACAGTAATCGCGATGACGTATATATTGAGCGAGAAATTATTTTGACAGCTGCACGTGGGATATGACATCGGATGACGTGCGCGAGTTTGTTTACAAATATATGATAGCGCGCGCGAATACAGATACTAATTCACTTATAAAGGAATATTATCCGAACATATGGCAATTGAAACAAGATTGGCGTACGGCTTTGAAAAAGATAGAAAACCATAAAAAAAAAAACGAAACAAAAGATTATATAAACTCCTCAATAAGCAAGATAATATTTTTTGAGAATATTTTTAAAAACATTTTTGAAAATATTAAAAGTTCCTTTTTAACCATTAAAAAAATATTTATATCAATTATACAATATTAATGAATAGTAAATATTAAAAATATGTTTAAAAAATATTGACCGCTCATTGGATGTTAATATAAACATTTTTTTTAATGATTAAAAGGGAACTCAATCCATATTATTTCAATGTTTTTAAAAATGTTGTTCAAAATTATTTAAAAACATTTTTAAAAATATTGTCCGCTCATTGAATCGGAATTTCTCGGAATCGGACTATTTGTGCGGAATCGAAAATCGAGATGTTTAGTGGTATCTATGTTTCTACTCTAGTTTATGGTACAATATCGCGCGCGGTTATTTATGGCGGGACGCTACTGGTGTCATGGATCGTAATCAATCTGATTTTAATCATAATCGAATATTACACAAGTGTCGAAAGCATAGTCCATCGATGTGATTAATCCTATGATCGATAAAATCGTAATTATATTACAGTAGAAGTAGAGAATTAATTGTTTCATCACATTCGAATTGTGATTTCTCGTTATTGGGTATAGATAACCTAACCTGAGGCACATACATAATTAGTACGTAAGTGTGAAAATAAATGTATATATAATATCAGGATAGAAAAATATCGTTACGTATTATGCAAAAATATATAGTATATCATCATATCGATAATATGACAATTACATCAAATGAACTTTGCAGGATCATATAGCTTATCCATGCATGTTAAACGTACAATATATCGAGAATTATCGAGAATAAACATTTTGTACGCAAATAAGCACGTATAGTATCAGGGATGCCAAGAAAGCCTCGAAACCTATATTTTGTTGCATTATTAATTAAGGTAAGTATTTAGCATAGGAGTAACTTTACTGATTTTTTTTTATATTTACTTTATTTCATAGTTTATATATATATATATTTTTTTTTTTGAAATATAGAGAGAAACTGAAGCGCCCTTACAAAAATTGTCGTTCTTACGTTTTTCACACAATCGTATTAAAACGCTATGATTACACGTGCTATTGCATTTTTTAAGACTATTGTGCTCTTCGAAACGCTATTTTTCGAGAAGAAAAATACTTTGTTACGGATCCGGAAAGAGCATCATGTTTAGGTCGAAATACTCGCATTTGCAAGCAAAAATACGGTTAAAAATTCGTTGCGGTTTTTTCTGCGTTTTATGTAAGCAAAAGTTAAAAAAAAAAAAAAAAAAGTTTCCTAAAAGAGAGTCAGGAAAACAAAATAATTTTTCGAGAGACATGTTGGGCCGGTAAAAAAAATTTCCTAAAAAGTTAGATGAGTCAGAAAAGAAAAAAACCTTTTCCTAAAAGTCACGAATCGGAAGGATTCGGGAAAGGCTTTCTATTTTTTCTTTCCTTTTTTTTTTCTTTCACAAAAAATGGGAACGATCGTCACGGATTTTCAACCCTGTTTTTGCTCGTGCTCATGTTTTATGTATTTTAAGCTGAATTTAAAAAAAAATCTCCTTTCTTTATCTCTACATTTTTCTTTACAATCGTGATTAATGTTGCAAGATATACAAAAGACACGCCAGTTTTATAAAAATCGAAGAAGGGAACTTTATATATATATATATATATATATATGTGCTTATTATATATATGTATTAACTTTTTTATTGTTTATCTCTTCTATTATAATCCCTAATGATCAATTGTTTTAGCAGAGAATGCTTCCTCTTTTCTCGGAATGGATGGCGTATCGCGGATTTGCTTTCACGATCGTTTCTCAGGACCCAGCGGGATCGGTATAAGCGTCAGGGGTCGTCGATCGGAAGGTGGTGCCATCTGTAGCACCTGTCCACGCCAGGTGAGGATAAAGAGAAGGATCGGCAACAGCCTGAAATTCAGTTGGGCCGACACTGTGGGACACGCGTGTACGTTATGCGGTTGCCTCGTAAATTACGTTGAACTCGAGCGTCCAGGTTGTGGTGTCAAAACGCTCCGAGAGAGAGAGATGCGCCGATGATCGGGGGATCTACGGAGAATCTACGGAGAAAAAACGACGTATCCCAAGGAGACTGGTTCGTTACAAGTTTGCCGTTTTATTTCACGAAAGACTCGACAAACGGAGAGACGTGCACGGCGCGGCGTTGCGGCGGAACGGGACGCGAATGATGCCGAAGCGATGCAGGTAAAATTCGTCATGTTACTCTTGCTCTTTGCGCAGATACATGTCCTATGCGAATCTTCTTTTAATACGGCCGGCTTTGTTTCGTTGCTGCGCAAAAGTTTGTGTAACTATTAGTTTCACATTTCTGTTTGAAAACAAAGAATTATTATTCTTCTTATTTTACAGTAAACAATGCCAATTTATGAAGAGGAATGATTATACGTACAATATTTCGTTGATGCGCGATATCTATTGCACCTGCGTCAGAATATATATTAATTTCTGTTCGACAAGTTGGCATAATTGACAGTTTACTGTAAAATAACGCGAAGAATAATATAATTCTTTGTCTTCAAACAGGAATGTGAAATAAATTAATAGTTACACAAACTTTGCGATTTTTTTATCCTTATTTAGATATTTCGTAAATTAAATAAAGTTAAATCGAATCTTTTATATTTGTTCTTTCATTTTATTTATAATTCTTGATTAAGAATTATAACTTATATATAAAAAAATTTTATTTTTTCTGAAAATAATAATGCTAAAGTCTTATGTACACATGCATGATTATATGGAGATGATATATTATATTGTATAATGTTTTTCGCAATTTATAATAGATTAAAAAAGAGATTACTATATTCGCGTATTTGAAAGCAGCTCACTTCCTACATCCCAATCCAGATACGTGTTAAAAAAGGTAATGCTGTGAGACGCTTTCAAACTTTCTCGATCTTTTATGTAGGCGTTTTAATGATCGATCATTTGGAAAGTGTATTTGTCATTTGGAAATATTCACAGATATAATCACAGATAAAAAAATCTTAAACTTATAATAATGCTTAAACTTTATAATTCTATTAAATACGATATGTGTGTGTTATTTTGTAAATTAAAGGTAAGACAAATTTATTAATATTGAAACTTGTATTACAGTTAACAAGTACCAGATGATTTTTTATAACTACAATTTTAAAAGCCGTACGATATTGAATTCCGGTTTCACGCGTTGCTCCTGAAACCATGCGCGTCACGTTTTTATATTTCGTAATAAAATGAAGAATGCGTAATGATAATGAGAGCTGATCTACGGTATCGGTTGTGTTGCACACAATAGCCGTCGCCCACGACAATGAACCGATGTCATGCATTAAATTATTCATGGAATAGTTGTTGCAGCGCATGCCGGTAACGATTGATGCGTATCTCGCACTACGCGACGAAAATTTTTGCATTTGAATATGTCACGGCCTGGTTCTGCAAAAATTAAAAGCTGCAATTTCACCCGGGCAGGAATCCGTTGGATCCGCTTTCTGGGTCAGAACAGATCGTCGCATCGACCGGACTCGATTTCCGAGATATTCTCTCTCCTCGCTTTGCCCGTCGAAATTCGCAAGATTTGAGGGAGACATTTTGCAAGGATATTAAAAGAAAGACACACACCACATGGTTGGCTGCGTGTCCCAGTTTCTCGTACAGGACACGCGGGGCCACATGTGCATCTCTTCTCTGTCTCCGGGGCAACAGGGGGCAATATATGTCGAGGGAGTTGCGTCACGCGAGGTACACGCATCGTGCGGAAAGAAAAATGCGCCAGCGGACTCGACTGCCGAACCGGTTGTAACGACGATTCGACATTCAGCAGATCGCTGATCGAGAGAAGGAAATACATTATATATAATATTATATGTTTCGATAGGAATGCTTTACGTTCCTAGAATAAAGACGGCGCAAATGTAAAGATAAAAGCATCATTTGTGTGTAATATAATCTTGTTTATAACTTTTTAAATTTTAGATATTTATATTAGAAAACCTTTCAAAAAAATTTGTAGAAAAATCATTAATGCACATATCGTACACATATTTTTGTACTCATTATTTTATTTAGCTTTTATATTTGAATTAATCTTGTCATGGGTTTAGTTTATTTTACTTGTGATTTTAGTTGTATTAATCGACAGTAATATAAGTTAATATATTTAATAAAAAGGTAAACAAAATATAATATACATTTAGCTATTATTACGAAGATATATCACTGCTTCAGCATCCGTGTACCGTCTTGTAAATCAAAGTCCCAGATACATCAACATTTTATATCCGATGCCGAATATCTGTTTTTCTTTTACGTTATATAATTGGAACGCTTAAATTTAATAGAATGTCGATGCAAGATCGCCTCGCAACGTGTTTTGCTTTCGCATTGAGATAATCGGGATCGCGCAAATTCCGATTCTGGAACTCTTTCTCTCTCATTGTCCATTCCCGTATCTTTTCTTGTCTGTACTTCTCTCAAGACGACGATGTTTCACACACACGCATAGTCGTATAGTCGCATCATGACACGGTCTAACGGCATCCATCCGACCTCGTCAATCCGTTCCTCTCGTGTAGCCGTGTATATACGTGCATTCCCGCGTCTTTCTCGTTCTTACATCCTTGCCCGTGATAACACTCTCGTCACGCATGTACAATCATTTGTCATATCGTGGTGGGTTATGCCAATCAATTCGATACAGCCACGTCAAAACTCGTTTTATCACGCGGATCGTACGATCAATTTCTGTGTCGACAGGGCCACGTGTTTTTGACATTTAATTGTATATATACATATCTTAAATTGGAATCTATCTCTCTTGGAATAAAGTTGAGAGGATCATCATTATGAAATTACTTTTTGCTTAAAACATATGGTATCTAGCTAAGAAAAAAAATTTCTTTAAAATAATAATAATAAAAAATACAATATAATAATTACAAAAATGTTTAAGTAAAGTGCAAACACATTTATAAAATAAAATAATGTAATAGAAGTATTTTGATTTCTGTATGATATGTTAAATCTACGAATATTTCCAAAAGGCATCTAAACTTTGACATTCGCACAATTTGCTCTGCTTCAAACACGTAATTTCCGTATACTCGTGATTTGGTAAATTTCTCGTTAGACATCTTGTGTATAAATGAAAAATAGAACAGATCCTAGTTTCTTTATCGATAAATTGTTACACAGAATAACTATGTCTGCAATGCAATAAAATATCATTTATTTGAGATATAACTGGAATTTCCTTCGCTTTTTTCAGCCAGAGATTACAACTAACAGAAGCTGTAATAAGAAAATACTTTGTATATATTTAAGTCCGACTTTAATAATGCGCAACGGCGCGGACGCAATACGTTACATTGCGACAATTGCTGCTCCAGTTCCGTCAAGAATGTTGCAGGACAGCATTATGCATGAATCTCAGCGTAAATTCGCATTTTTCCGACAACGTAAATAGATTAAAGATAAATAGATAAATAACTTAAAGCGACTTAAACAAACGTTTGCGATTCATGCATGATCTCAAAATGAAAGTTTTGATTTGTAGTAATTTTATAAGTAGCTATTTTATATAAAATTAAGATTAGACCGCATTTAATTTATCTTTCTTGAATTGTAAAAGAAACATTTCGGTTTCTTCGATCTTTTTCAGCAGGTAGCTTCACAAGCGTGAAATTTAACGATGGATAAGGTTAAATGTAAATCATCAATATAACGGCAAATAATGAAGTTTCCTGCTGCAGTAACGAGCATTTGAGAAATGTCGGATGGCAAGAAACGGTTATTATATATCGCGCCTCTTAAATTTTATCGTACCGTTAGCGATTGTCCCACTGTTGCTCGCTTATTACAGATCATTAGCGATTCGTTTCATTTTGTTTTAAAGCAATGGAAACTAGATTGTTCCTTACAATTTGGCAAGAGCTCGGGGAAAAATACGGAATTCTTTCTCGTTTCCCGCATCCTTAACGAAATTTCCTCGTTCCATTTCGCGCGATTTTAAACGGAAAGCTGAGAGCAGCTCGACAGATTTGTGTATTTTTACTTTAAAAATGTGCACTGGCGTTCTACGATTCTTCAAACCAAATTTAGGTCAATGCAAAATGAAATTCTATTTTCTCACCAGAGTCTCGACTCCTACTCGCGTCGTTTGTCAATTTTGCTCTTGGAATTTTCATACAAAGGCGTTACTTGAACTCTAACTTAATGTTAAAACTTTCTTTTTGTTTTACAATATGAAACCTTGAAGTTGAGAAAGAAAATTCTAAAAGAGAGAAATTGTTTAAATTGTAGATATACTTATTTAATAATTCTTATTTTATAATACTTTTATTCTTAAACTTTTCCTTTTTTTCTTTGAAAAACGTTAGAGTTAAAATGAAATGTGGTCATACTGTATGTTATTATTAAAGTAATGCGCTCATATAATGCATATATTCAAGAATTTTATTTGATGTTGGGAGTAAAACGTGATAACTGACATTTTCTGTATTCCAAGATGTAAAAGAAATAATGTTTGAAAAAGAGAAATTAAATATATCGCGTTATATTTTATAAGTGTTTGTCATATCTCGACAGAAATGTTAGTTGTCATGTTTCACGCACGCTTCATTCACGACCATTCGTCTAACGCATTCGTTTTCTTACACTTGACATAGCACAAAACTTCGTCTAGTAATTGCCTAACGTACAGATTTCTCTTACAGTTGACACATCGCGACATCGTCTCACGTGGTGAAAAAGCGCTCGTCTCCAAGATACCATTAAGAAGTCCCGACATCAAGCGATACTCGAAGTGGATTCTGAAGCGTCGACGTTTCAGAATTTCGAGGAATAGCGCACAATAACGCCGATTAAAAACAAGAAAGCAAGGATATTATTTCGCGACAACATTATTGAAGCGGTGTACGTTGTGAAAAAGAATGTTGTCGCGTCGTCGAGAGAAACTTCTAAGGTGATAATTAAAGAAAAGGATCCTTCTTCACACGCGTTGTGTTTTCGCGAGTCGCTAGAAATATATACGTTGTATAATAAAAGATCGTGGTGATATTTACGGCCGAATTGCGTTCTGCAATCTATCACCTGTGGCTTCTGATATCTCATCAGATATAGAGGAAAAGCACTGCGTAAAGCCATCGCGAGACCTTCGACTTTCAGATCGAGATTAACGCTAAGCTTTCATTTTTAAAGAGCACTCTCTTTCCATTAACTCAGACAGATGTATTTCGTTAATAGCGAACGACTGTCTCGATCGTATTCACACATTTGAAGGAACCAATTCAGTAAAGTGGAGAGAAAAATGTCGAGATCCGTCTGCGATTTACAAAGTACTTTGAAGACTTGCTGAAAAACGACGAACTATAGAGACGAGGGAACGCTCATTCTGATAAATGAAAGTCGAAAGTGAATCCTTTCGAAGTCGAGATCAGCTGGTTCCTATTGAAAGATCGGTGAATAAAGATCTGCCATGAAATCAAGGCGAAACGAAAGCGATCTCGGATGATCGCGTCATAAATTCATCATTTCCGAAGAACAGTTTCGTCGTGAACTATCCTCTATCGAAAGATTGTGTAACGATCGGGTTTGACGACGTTCTGCTTGTTTTCTTTTCCATCGAAAACCGTGGAAGGTAATTCACGAAAAACGGCGAACCACTACGGGGTTCATTACGCGAACTCGTACGCGTACAGCAACGGCGCACCGAGTGTGTACACCAGCACCGGTTGTTGCACGAACGGCGGTTACGACGTACATCAACCGCAGCTCCACGAGGATTACCGGCCGATCTACTTTTACGTCGCGCAGCCCTACACGATCCCGTATACTTTCGCTAAAAGACCAAAGCCCGCCGCTTCGTCATCGTCGTTGCTAAGGACAGCCAAGCCGCGCGGCAACAATTGCCGCGTCAAGTTCTCCAAGGGGCTCAGCAACGCCGATTTCTCGCAGAAGGTCAAGCAGGGCGAGTTCTCTCGGAGTCTGAACCAGGTGCACTTCGCGGAGAGTCAGGGTCAAGGTTACTATACCATTTACTTAGAGACAGATTGAACAGTTTATTTTCAAACTTTCGAAAAATAATGCTTTCTATGTAATTTCGTAGTCTCCATTTTTTGAAAGTTAAATTTGAAAGTTGGTTTGAAAGTAAGCTTCCCAATTAGTTATTTAATTTAATTTTTGCATGAATTATTTATCTCAACTCTGTATGATTTATTTAAAAAATTGATTAATTTAACGAGATTTTTGATAAAGAAAACATTCTAATAATTGCATGATATTGCATTTTTAATCGCTTTAATACTTATCGATTTAATGATATTCTTTTTTCAATGATTTAATATATACTTAACTTTCATCGTATATATATTATATTTAAATTATATATTTGAGTTATAATCTCGCGAGTGTATATATATAAACCGAGTTGTAACGCGTAATAGCTGGAATTAAGTAATCTATTAGAAATTATATCTTATTAATCGAGCGCTGATAGATTTAGCTTTCCCCCTTCGACCTGAGGAGAATAACAAATTTTACTGAGATTGCTGTTCGCAATTTTTTGCATAATCGAAGTATCTAATTTTTATAATGGAGAATTGATGCAGAAACTTGACAATTTAATTGTTACAATTACAAATAAGCATAGTAATAAGTAAAAAAAGCAAGGTGAAGAAATTATTTCGAATCTTCCAACAAGAATGGAAAATCTTAATAAAAGATTTGTATCTTGATGTGCATTAAAGGAAACAAATATTCGTTCTCTTAAAAAACATAAAGGAAAGATTATTTTTAATTTCTTTTATATTTAACCAATTTTATGACAGATATACAAAACAATCGGTAAATAATAAAATAAAATAAATTAATTAATAGTAATCATAAATATAGGAAAATAAATTTCTTTCTGAAAATAACTTCGTAATTTGTTAATTAATTGAAACGCGCGCGTTGCATTCTCTGATTATTTTTTTGCAGATTTTAATTTATCTTTACATAAGAGCTGCACTCAATATTAAAGTTTCAAGTGCTTAGCTTTCAAGGCGCTTTTATACGCTCGCAGATTCTTTTAACAGACCAGATAATTATTGCGAAAGCGACATAGTTTCTGTGTGGCATATTTTAAACAGTGATTGTCGTCAAGTAGATTACCGATAGCCGCGCAAAGAGAGCATCTCATTTTCTCTCTCTCGTGCGGAGGAAACGTGCGCGTGTCACACGCGTCTCCGGTTAGTTAAACGAATGGAGAAAACGTTCTGGGGAGAAAGGAAACGAGCTGCACGAGCTGCACGATGATGCAAAAGCTAAAAAAAAATGCGATAAAATTTAATTTTTCAGAAAAAAATTAATGCAAGACTCTCATAATTCGATTACCTAATTAAAAACATTGACAAAAAAAGAATCCACAGATTTAAAAAAAAAAAATATATGGTTGATATAGTAATATATATGTATATGCAATATTCTTAATTAATTCTGATTATTTTAGTAAGATTTGACTTACTGATGCTCGATTAAATGTCAGTAAATTAATAAAATTATGTATGTCTTTAAAATTTATTGTGTGTCATGTTCATCTTTTTATAAATACATGTTTCATCTTTTCATCACATTCACATTCATCTTTTTAGTCGCTCTTAAAATTATCAGATTTTTTTCTAAGATTTTCTTGTTTTTCAGGATCACTATATACAATGTGAATCGCGAAGAAACTTTTCCTCGAACGATGTAGACGCACTATTCCGTTTCGTTTACGCGAGGGAGATCGAAGAATGTTTCGACGTTAAAAATTTGTACTGTTATTCCGACAGTAGCGGCTTCCATCGGGAGATTCTCATGTACATGCGGCGTAACGCGCGGATGATGCTAATAAGATGCAGCGAGGCGAGACTCTGCTCCGTGCGAGATCGCGAAGATGTTTGCTTTCCGCGTTACATATAGGATAGAGGACGAGGAGTGTTCTTTTTAATACTTCGGCACGAACGAATGGCGGAAATATGTATCTCGCGATTTTTTCGCGCGAGCGAAACACTTCGACATACTTGACAAGTGAGAGAGAATTCTAAAGTAGTCGAAGAGCTTTACATGGTACACTGGTACCGTGATAATCGCGTAACTATGTATAGAAACTATGCACAACAAATCTTTATATTGTTTAGCAATAAGAAATATTATTGGAGATAAAATAGGCACTCATTAAAAATTATATAAAATCTTTTTACCCAATCTCATATTCTCTTTTATTCTACAGTGCTCGTGGGCTACCCGAAAACTGGACCCTCTCGTGATCCGAGGATGACGTCGATGTTTCGAAGGGGCACGATCTTTGCGACCTTCTTCCTGTCATTGCTGGGCGGTGGGCTTGTCTGTGCCGCCCTTGTGACGCAGCACTGGGTCGAGGCGCGACCTTGGAGAACGCCGAACCCCCAGGAAAGCGCTGGCAGAGTTCACTTTGGTCTGCTGCAGGGCAAGAAGGAATTAAACGTCGCTTATGGATGGAGGACATATCATGTGTCTGGTATGTTGATATTTTCTGCCTTTCTCTTTGTACAAGGCGGATTATATTTTACGCATAATCACACATAATCTGTTTTTCGTATAACGAAATAGTAAGTATGTAATCTTGAGTGACATGCAGTCTAATGTCATGTATCATATAGTCGATAAATTGATATGCAAAACGTATTACTGTTAGCTAAAATTTTTTAAGCTACTTAAAATATTGTTTTGCAATAATGTACAGAATTCGTTCCACAATTCGTGGAAAGAAATATTTATTTTATAAGAAATTAAAATAACACAAAGGTTTAATTTTTTTATAAAAAGATTAAAATACATCAACAATCGTTAAATATTCTGCAATACGAGAATAAAGAAAACTACATTTATTTTTATGTCATCGCGAGAAACGCAAATGAGGTGGAGAATAGAAGAATATTCATAATCCCCTTTTTAAAATTGCTTTTTTCGATTTCGTAGATTATTTAATATCGTCAGAATGAATTCGTGCCAATTTCCTTTAACGCTCTTATTTTTATTCGGGATTATCCGTCGGGATTATTCGCCCTGGGCGATTCTTTCGCGATAACTTCATAAATCGTTACGAAAGAGTCGAGTATTGCGCGATCAAGAGCCGGACACTCTTTGAATTGTGATTCGAGTGACTCGCACGCGACGAATTATGATCGCGCGGAGATATGCGAGATATGGAGAGAAAGGCTCGTGGATGGCCGAGCATGCTGGTATGCGACTGGACCATAAATCTCCGATTGATAACCGAGTGCATTAGAGTTCTATACGGCGCCCAACGATGTCTGCGGTTGATCGTGGACATGTGACGTGCATGTATCTGCAATAAATCATCGATTTGATAATCGTTGTTAAATTTGTCCCATTGATTTCGTGTGCCACACATTCACATCCTTTATGCCAGATGTGCTCGGAATGATAATTATTTTTAAACAAAAATATTCTAAATTTGTGCGCCCATTGATGAAAGATTGATATAATGTTTGACAATTACAAATTTTACTGACGCGTGAAGTTAATAGGTAGTGTATTTTTAATTGTATTTTATATTATTAGCGAGATGAAAAAGAACAAAGTATTTTTTTTTTAAGTTATCAAGTTTTTTGATCGATGAATTCTCTTTCAAGTGCTATTGTTTTATGTATACTTTTTTTTTTTTTTTTTTATCGGTATTATTATTATGAGAAGAAACTGTTATTATGCTATAACTGCCGTACAATGGCATTCAAAGCATTCAAGCAAAAACATTCGCTCTTCATGGCATCTTAGAACTGGTATAGTTGCAGATGGAGTCTGTAAAAAATCTATTATGTATACATGTGCATATATGCAATTGAACTAAACAATGAAATAAACAATTTACAAAATATTTTAATATAAAATTATATTATTCTCTTACAATTAATTCTTCGCACGTTCTATTAATTTGTACGAAAATTGCTTACATAGATATATATGTATGTCTTTATTTGGTGGATGTGAAAAGTCATGCGAAAGAAAATATTTAGAAATTCAAAATGTTAATGATTAACAATAGTCCGAAAACTAACAATTCTGAGAAATCGGATAAGAGAAACAATATATTGAGAAAATATCAGGAAGGTTCAAAAATTGACAGTTTCACTCTATTCCTATTTTTAGATTTATGACATTTGGTAATTTGTGTTTTGCATTATTTCAGTGTCAATGAAATCTTTTTAATTTATTCATGATGATTTCCGCATCTAGTCGAGTGTGCCATATTCACTTTTACAGAGCGACGATGCATTGTGTGCGCGAAATGGGATGAATATCCTAAAGACAATGCATAATAATCGTGCCGATGAGCAAGCGACTTTTACGTTGCTATTATACCGTACTTCCGGGGAAAAACAACACAATTGCTGGCACGCGCTGTGAGAAACATTTCTCTTTCATTCAAACGGATAATAAATCTGAAAGGATATATAAACTCACATTTTTTCATGATCACATATTCCAGATATGATCACCACCGGATAATTTTTTTATCGTAGCTTCTTTCGATCAACTTGGAGAGGGCTTTACCTCAACAAAAAATATCAAGAAAAGTCATTTTTTATCACACTTTTTGAATTATTAATATCATGTCTTATTCATATAACTATATGCTTAAAATTCTTTTTAAATAAGAAGCTCTCTCTTGAAATTAATTGAAGAATCCGGCTGCACATTTTTATTTCTAAAATTTATTTTATTTTATTTTCACTTATTAAATGAAAACTATATATATATATATATGTATTGATATTTTGGTTCAAGAGAACTTGTTGATATCAAAGAAAAATTCTGTTGAAAGGATATCCGGTGGTTTCGATGTACTCATATATCTGATAGAGTATATGCCTGTATTTAAATACGTTGAATTATGTATACATTTTTGAACATAAGGTCAATTCTTGTTCTCTTCGCGATATAACGTGCCGATATGCATATCACATTTACGATCACGAACACGATTATTATCTCGTTCTCAGATAATGGATACTTATATATGGATATTTACTGTGAGAATGATGTAAGAAAATGAACTTGTAACTTTTTGACTTTTTAAAAGACAAGAAATAATTCAAACAACATTTAATGTTTTTCTGAATCAAACTTTTTTACAGAGTAAAAAGTTTTAGATTTTATTAGATTATTTAAGAAAAAGCAATTGGTAGCCTTTCGTAAAGAGATTCAAATATCACATATGTGAAAACAAGTATATGCTACATTCAAATTTCTCTTAATGTAAAATCGCAAGCACGTGCGCGCCTACATACATGCAGCTGTCAAGTTACGGGACGTACGCGGATAACAATAGATACACAGAAACTAGTTTCCGTGGACAAAAATCACGACCAAGCCTCGTGGTCTACTTTCACATGCACGCGCTACTCGCATCATCAGCGTTACTGATGCTGTGACTGCTATAAGAGCATCTATTGCATTCTAGTACGCAATCAATTTTATGCAGGGACCAGACAGGGAGTGACCAATAGTTCCACCTAATTGTAGCACTCGCAGCTGTATATTAGTCTTTGTATCTAAATGGTTTAATATTTATTTATTCAATATATTTCCTAGAGGCGTTTTCAGAATAAATGCATTATGCCGACATATTTATACTTTTTATCAAAAAATTTAATCCTATTATTAAATTTAAAATTCTATCAAAATAATTGTTATTTACAAAAATGTACATGTGTAAAAATATATTAGTCGTATATTTTTGTACAGAAAAATTTTCATCATAAAAAAGGAAGTTTATTTCTAGAATAAAGTTTATTATCTCGAAATTTGAGTTAAACTAATGTTGTTTTACATTTCACAGCTTCGATTCTTCTGTCAATGATGGCTCTCGAGTGTAAAAATGATAAATATATCATATCAGATTGAAACGACAGAAATATTGCGACTGTGGATACGTTTTTGAGTACTTGAGTACTTTATGGGTAGATGCATCTTCGAGTCGGCAAGAGTTGGCGGCCGCCTCCGGCAATGATCCGTTTATTCACGCCGTCATAAGTTGAAATGTCTCGAGCAAACTTGATCGTATCCTGGAAGCGCGTAAAATGCACAAGATATTCCTACTTATACTCAATCTTTCTCTCTCAAGTTCGCGTCACGCCCGAATATAAAATGCGATAGCAGCGGCTTTTAGTTTCCAATATATAGATTCCGATCAACGGAAGACGTCGATAGAAGCGAAACATTGCACATATTTTCAAGTGCGAGGAGTTGCTGGAGATATATATTCTCATATACAAAGTTAATCGTTCAAGATCTGGCTTCGTTTCAATTTTCGGCCATTATGCTACGCTTGCATTATCCACGACCTCATTCCTGCGATATGTTGAATATTTAGAACAGTTAATTGAGATTTTCTTTAAAGATCCTTTAAGGATAATTTAATAATATTAACGGAAAAATTGTAGAGAGAGACAAATACGACGAAAAAAATAATATTTTAAAATAGATAATAATTGTATAAAGAAATATAGAAAAAAGAATATTCTTATAACATTCAAACATGTTTAAAAGAATTTACGATAATTTAATGTAATTTCATCGCAACATTCAACGATGTACAAAATACGTTTATTGCTTAATACATTTTGCATAATAACAGTGATTATTAATCGCGGTGTAATCATAATTGGAATTACATATAATTACAAATTATATTCAATCTATGATGAAAAGCATAATTGGTTACAAGCTAATGTTAATAACTCGTTTTTAAGCCTTTGGATTTATCTTTAGCAATCATTATTTTAGGAATTTTGTATTGTTATTTAATAGTCGCACACGCATACATACTCAATTTTTACATATTGCTACATATAATTATTGAATCGTTACGTGAAGTCTAAACATATATATAATATATCCATATAATTTGTTGTTATGTTAAAGTAAATTGAAATACGTATTATATCTCTCATATTACATGCGATAATATAACATTATTTAACATTATTATATATAATAAGAAAAGATAAATAATATAAATATGCAGGAATATAATAAAGCGTAAAATATTCTCTAAAAAGCACTGTATATTTTGTTTGTTGTATCATTGTACTGTGATTAATAATATTCTTAATAATAATGTTTCAGTTCCTCAATTGATCCGGCAGGATCCATCGGTGATGTCCTGGGCCCTTTGGATCGGTACCTTAACAGCAACTTCGGCTGCTCTGGTAGCGGCTGCACTCGCTGCACTTTTGGCGGTTTTAAATACAGCTACTTCACCAAGATCAAAGATTTTATCCATTCCTGGTGTATACTTTATAAATATGTTAACGCGTAAGTATGTGTTTTATCGAAAATAATTTTTTAATAATATTAAAGTAAGGAAATAAAACGACAGACAAGAACCAAAGCGCGGTAAAAAGTCAAACAATTCTTCAAATGTTTTAAACTCATAGAGAATTACATTTCATTTGCAATAAGGGAATTTCTGTAACTTATTTTCAGTATTAATGTGCTTAGTTAGCACTTGTACTTGGTTAGCGCAGTATTATACAAGACTGTATGTCAATGTACTGCCAAAGGAGGACATTGACAATATGTGGACCAGCGAGGGGTCTGCTGAGCTTGGCTATTCGTTTTGGTAAGACGTTCTTTTTATCTAAAATAAAATTTCTATCTTAAATCGAGTATCTACTAAGAATTAGAAAATTTTTTCGATCAATATGATCAAATTTTTTTCATTGTAATTTCTCGACTTTGTTATAACTAATTGGAAGGTACTGGTTGTGATAATGATAAAAAAATTAATCCATAAATTATAAGATTGTTTTCCTCTCTATTAGTTACAAAATTATAGCCAGTAAAACATATTTTAATATAGATACTTTACTCTTATTCAATGAATATTTTTCCACTCCAGGCTCGTTGTTAGCGCTGGCGTTGTACACTTTATTAGCATAGCACTAATCGGTTGGGGATCCGGCAGAGAAAAGGATGATTGTCTGGAACCGATACCCGCGCTTGAGGAGAAAACAGCTGCAGCGATAATGTTATATTAAATTTACACTTATTATGAGTGTTTCATAAAAGACACGCAGACTACAATTCAATTAAGATAAATTAAAATGAATTAAAGAAAAATTTTAAAATTGATAGAGCGTCTACATTGAGACCGAACGAAAGTTAATTAGCAGAAATTAAACAGCAATACAGTTTTGTTCTCGTAGATTAGATTTGTACTTCGCACAATTCCTAAGTATCTGTCCTAAATAAGTTGTAATCATTCGCCTAGATCTAGATGATGATTTATTTGCGACAGATATGGCAACGTCGTTTCAAACTAGAGTGTAAGTTCAACGTAATAGATATAAATATAACGTTTGATCTTGGAACGTGTTAATAAAAAACAATACTTGCCGTAACGAACTAAGAGCTTAAATGTGTACCGCCTATGCATGCATTCTGCCGTATTTTTTATATATTGTCTAATTGCGTCAATTCGCAATATTCATGGAGTTCCCAAGCGGTATTCGATGAATTTATGACGAACGTGCATTTTGCGCAGAACAGTGATTGATTATGGTTCTAAATGATTGCTCGCTTTATATGGTATAAAAATATATGAAACTTTGAGCATGGAAAAACGCTTTATTTAACTTGATCTATACATTATTTTTTATCGATAAGGCCGCAATCTAGACAATTATCCTTTGAGACTTCCATTAACAGATTTTTATATATATATATCATAGGTAATATATAAATATATTCGTATACAGACGTACAGTGAATGTAAATCATGCGCTATAAATCCAGATGTGCATTCTGTTACTTTGTTTCTGTTTACTTCGTAAACTGTATCAAGTTTGTCTTTGATTTCATAAACATTTAAAATCCATTTGTCTTATATGTATATTTAGCACTATGTTCTTTTTTTACAAAGGCTATTACTTTGACTAGACTGGGCTCTTGAGAACAATTAATAAGTAAGTGTGGCGTAGCTTTTCTCCGAGACATTCGAATTACATTAACAATTACTTTTCGATATTGCTTCTTTTCCTATGTAAGATGTACGATTTCATTCCTATATTCATGATCATATTAATACATCGTACATGAAACATATCATGACATGTAAATACAACGAAAAGCTTCAGTGTGCTCTCTTTGAGAATATATTTATTACAATATCATGGGTGTAATAAAAAAATTGCGATTGAGATTATATTATGTATAACTCTCGTACATGTTTATTTATATTATGTTGAAATTTTCATTCTTACAAGCTATATTATGTAAATGGCTTTACATATATAGTATGCATAACGGTAATCATATTATCTAGTGTACGGTAGGAAGATTGATGATATCATCAAAGTCTTCTCTTTAGTCTTCATTAGATTAGATTAATTAAGTTGATCGAATATTTCAAATACACAATAGTTCGCCATTCTTGTTTTATATAGTAATATGATAAGTGAATATACTCAATTATCATTTCTCCTAACAAAAATATTTTATTTCTCCAATTGCCGTTATAAATCTTATTCAATGTGTACATATGCAATAAATATAGAAAACTAATGTAGGGAAGAGGCAATTTTTTAGCATGTATTTAGATATGTATTACATAATGCATATTTACGTAATTTTCTATGTTAATTGCATTGAATAAACGTCTCTCCTTTCATACAACACTAATTGCATTGAATAAGATATGTACGGAAATTGATATGAAATAAAATATTTTAATTAAATGATAATAAAGCACATTGATCACTTTCTGTATTTGAAATGTCCGATCAACTTTAACAATGATGATTAAAAAGGACATGGAAATACCAATAAAATTCTTGCATTTTACTGCTTTGTTAGATTTTTGTTTTATCTCGTATTTTATATGCATACATATGTGTAATATAAAAAATTATGCAAACATAGATACATTGTGTAATACATATATGAACGAGTACTAAAAAAAATGTTCTCTCGTGTATCGCGCGATTCGATTATAATGATTAACCTTATGCTTTCTCTGACGTACCACTTTTTTGTCTGGAAGAATAAAGTCACACACAAAATAATAGAATTGGATAGAGTATTTATTATTTCCGTATCTGATAAAAACTCCATCCATGTATAATGTATATAGATTCCTCTTAACATATAAACATATATAATTGTCTGGGAATCCGATGTTAGCGCCGACTGACTTTGGACCAGCCATCATCTTCCAGTGGTCGTCTTCTGTCGTCGGATCTAGGTGGAAGTCGATCATCTTTACGATCATCTCGTCTGGAAAGTACGAAAACTCAAATTTTATAAAATTGCATAATATGATTAATAATGTAATTATTATGATTTATGTATATATTTACTCGCGCTTAGATGGCTCTCTAGGAGCCTCTTGAAGCGGGTCGCGTTTTCGCCAATCCTGATTGGTGGGTCGTGATTCTCTGGCTGGTTCATCACGACGATCGCGATAACCGCCACGACGATCGGGCATTCTACCGCGGTCTCGATCATCGCGTATTGTATCTCGTGAAATTTCACGT
Organism: Polyergus mexicanus; assembly: GCF_030449975.1. Lineage (NCBI taxonomy): Eukaryota > Metazoa > Arthropoda > Insecta > Hymenoptera > Formicidae > Polyergus > Polyergus mexicanus. The sequence continues at coordinate 5,433,573 of NW_027223324.1, forward strand.
ATCTGTAATTGTAATTAATTAAATAGAATTATATTCCTATAAAGAAACATACATACATACATATACATACTTAGATAGTAAAAAAGTAAATAATAATGTGATTAATTAATTAAGTAATTAGTAAAATGTAAAATAATATAGAATATAGAAGACAATAAGAATAAAAAAGAAGAAGAGAGTTTTATATACATAGAATATTGCACAGTTATAATGCTTTGTATTGAAAATGTATGCTTACTCCGCGTCCATCCATTCCGCGATCACGGTCGCGGTCGCGGTCACGGTCACGATCATCTCTTTTTTCAAAACCACGGTTGTCCAATCTATCTCGATCTTTTAAATCGTCTTTGTCGTAGTTATCGTCTTTTCTCCATTTATCCATAGTGTCTTTCTTCCATCTGTCGGAGTCGTCGTTCCTTCTCCATTTATCTACGTCGCGTCGTTCTGGTTCTCTTCTCTTCCACGAAGATTCCTCAATCTTTTCATCACGTTTCCTCCAACGATCCGTTTCGTTTTTGAGTCCATCAGAATCCTTATCGGCGTTGCGTCGCCATGATTCCATTGCTAGCAAAGACGAAAAATAAGAATTAAATTTCATTTTTTTTTATATATGTATATATATTAAAAAGCGCATCTATTAAAAAGAATATGAAAATATTCTTATTGGATACTTACATTTCGGACCGTCGCGGTCGCGGTCACGGTCACGGTCACGGTCGCGTTCGCGCTCGCGATCACGATCACGATCACGATCGCGGTCATTATCCTTATCTAAACGTCGCCATGTTGATACTAGTTCTTTATCTCTCTGGCGTTCCTCTTCTAATTTACGTTCGATCTCGGCTTCCTTGGCTCTAATAATTTCGGCTTGCTTCTTCAGTTTAGCTAAACGTTCGGCTTCCTTGGCTTCTTCTTCGGCCCGTCTAATTTTCTCCTCCTCTTCCCTCTTGGCCCTTTCCTCCTCTAAACGTTTCTTCTCTTCTTCCTGTTTGATGCGCAATTCCTCCAACCGTCTTCGTTCCGCAGCTTCCGCACGTTCCTTCTCCCATTTCGCTTTACGCTCGGCCTTACGCTCCATTTTGCGTTTTAATAATCGCTTGGCACGTTCCTCATTCAATAATTTCTCAAATTCCTTCAGCTTTTCCAAATGTATGCTTCTACGTTCAGCCAAGATCTTAGCCAAGAAAATATCGTGATCTTCCTTCATGCGTGCCAGACGTTCTTGAGTCGCCACAGCCTCCTGTCTCTCTTCAATAGCCGCGGCGATTCGTTCATCCTCCTGCTGTCGCCAAAGCTGTTTCGCTTGTTGCATTCTCTCCTGTACGGCCTTCTCCAGCAACGGGATTTCCTCGAGTCGCTTGGCACGTTCCAGATAATCGACTTTCTTCTCCTGGGACTTGAGCTTCTGCTGCATCTCCCTGCGCTCTTTTTGCAGTTCTTCAGCTTCTCGCGCCGCGATCTGCTCCGCGTCCAGCTTTTTGATCTCGTCCTCGTCCAGTTTTTTAAGCACTTTCTGCCCATGACTCGTTTGCGAGATCTGCTGCATCTTTTCCTTGAGATGACGATCCTTAATCTGCTGAATCTCACTCTGCTGACGTTTCCGTTCACGTTCTTCGCGCTCCTGCTCCAGCCGCTTCTGTTCAGCTAGCATTTGTTGCCGCTGGAGTTCTTCCTGTCGGCGCATTTCCTCTTCTTCGCGGACCGTATTTATGTGCTCGATGTATTCCTTTCGTTCCTCGATGATCTTATGCCTGCCCAATATTCTCTGGTGTTCCTTCATCTTGGTCTCGTGATAATGAGCAACCATCGAGTTACGTAACTTTTCACGCTCGAGTTTCTTTTTATTGGGATTTATTACATTAATGGAACGGTGCAACACGGTTGCCATGTTCACCAACTGGCAGCGTATTTGTTCGGAGGGCATCGCCTGTAGCACTGGACCGTCTGGATGATCCTCTCGTTGTGCCTCTGAGAGATCCACTCCAAAGTGAACACATGACTTGCCGTGGTCTATTCTGATTTGCATATCGTTGTAGCGCACGCAGTCCACTAAAAGACGCTCGAGATGAAAATCCACCGTGAATTTAGCGAGTTCTAAAAGTCTGGAAAATTGTATAGTTTGATAGACTTGAGAGATCTGATGAACGAGACGCACAAGGGTCACATCTTGCAAAGCTGGGACATACTGAATCAATGGGCTATTTTCATCCGCTTGTAATGTCTGAATAACGGAATCGACTCTGCTACAAAGCTCTAATGGATGAAATTCCACCTCTAACCACGAGTACAATTCCTGTAACTGCGGTGACGCGAGACTGACAACGTTTAAACGAACGATATCTTTCAACAGAGAAACGCGTGTTGGCGGTTGCGAGAGACCCAAAAGAGTCGCGAGTTTCTGAGCCTTTTCTAATGGGCTCTTATCTGTCTCAATAAAGCGATCAAATTCCGGATGAGCAGATGGCAACGGTATCGATAACGTTGCCAATAATACACGGTTGGCCATTCGCTGCTGTTCCTCCAAAGACATGTTTTTCTTCATTTCACGAGAAAGTTGTAGAAGTTTAAATAACGCAGCCGCGTGGAATAGATAATTGCCGGCCTTCCAAAAGACCATAGCGAGCTTCTGGTAGTAATTTGCCATCGTTTTTGGTACAGGGAGTTTCTTCGATAGATTCATCATACCATGTACATCCTCCGAAGATTTAAAGGCTTCTTGCCACAATTCCATTTGTATCGCAGAATCTAATTGGTTTAATCTAGTCTCTAGATTTAACTGTTGTGTCTCTGCTTTATTCATAGAAACATTTGAGACCAGTGGTGGCAGCTTACATATCTCCTCAAGATGCTTTCGTAATTTTTCGCATAATTTTCGAAATTCAGTCTTACGATTATACTCGAGGCAAAACTGGAAGGCCATACGTGCAATATCATGATAAAGAGTTTCTACATGTGCATTAGTTCTGAGCAACTCCAAGCATTGGCAGTACGATTCCCATAAAAACTTCACCCAGGGGGTCAAAATAGTACGATCGCTTCTGTCTTGCGCATCCTCTCCACTAACAGCCGAAAGTAAGATGCTTTCAGGTGTAGCAAGATTGTCAAGATCGTCAATATCGATTACAGCTTGCTGACTCTGTTTACGCGCTGCATTTGTCTTCTCTTCAGCCATTCTCAAATAGCCACGTATCACATTCTCTAAACTCCCAACATTGACAGATTGGAACATATTTCTGTATTGGAATAGACCTTCCTTTGCTATGTGTGATTTCTTCAATTCTACGCAGAGATCCAGATACTTGAACATTATGGGCTCCAATACAGATTCTGACCAATTGTATGTCCATTTTTTATTACGGAAGACTTCTTGCAATGTGTCTAAAGCTCGAGCTGATTTGCCCACTTCAATAAACTCTGTTTAAAAAAAAAAAAAAAAGAAGAAGAAGAAAAATGTCAGTGTTTGTGTAGCAACAATCGTATTCAATTTAAAATAACTTTCTTAATTACAGAAATTTACAACATGTGACAACAATAATTTTAAAAATACATCAGAACTGAGTACGCTAAAAAAATATATTACACTGATATAATTAAAAACAGCTTTAAGTGATAAAAATCTATTCTGTTCAGCTAATTTCATAAATACTATGCTTTCTGAAAATGAAATAAAAGCAATACATTCAAGTACAGAAAGAACAAAGAGAAAGAAAAAAAAAAAACCTGAAAGGATTAAGTATTTACTACAAGTATCAACTATTCGCTATACTTATATAACAAAATGTGACGAGACATTTTGAAAAAAGATTATTAAATATAAAACTACTTTTTATCTCCCACGTGTATAATAAATAAAAAATTAATATAATAAAATATGATAGCAAGAAATACATATTTCCAAAATTTAATATTTCAATATCTTTATTAAATACAAAAATTCAAAACTGCTTAAAGCGCGTTTTTTTACTGTTCTTGAATTTAAAAAAAAAAAACCTATATAATCCCACGATAAAATTCCGATGATTATAAGCCCCGTAAGGGTGACATGTATACGCATATGTTTGCGAGAAAAGTATTCTCGAAGGAACAGGACACAACGATAGACAATCCTTTGTAACTATGTGACAAGCACATCGATAGAGCTGACGTTTAACATAATTGTATCCACGAGCCAGAGCTCTCGGATCCGAATTTCGTCGAGTCTCGCGTTTTCCGCGCGAACGCTACGAGGTACGTGGGTTCTCTTTCTTCTTTTTTTTTTTCCTCTCGCGCGACAATAGAATTTAACGCTATCGGCCATGTCACGTTGCGCGAGACACGAGGCGGGATCGTGACTTACCGTTCGCCCGTTTCAGGGCGTTTTCGGGCCGCTGCCCGTATCGTGCCATGGCTTCTTGACGTTTACAGTTGTACCATAAACACTGTCCTCGGAAGGTAGCGGCGATACGTCGAAAGCTTAGAAATTCTGAATTCGCGCGACAGCCCGTACCTCGTTCGACTGCGTGTACTACAGTGACCAACCAGTGTACCGGATAAGAGAGGCGGCCACCGAGGAAAGATGGCTTCCCGTAATGCGTTAGTCAAAACGCAGTCTCGTGACTCGGGCGTTGGAGATGAATCCGTGTTCGACGAGAGGTTATCGCGGTTAAAAAATTATGTAACAGCACGTTGCGCAGCAACATTGTTCGCGGGTTACATTCATCGTTACATACGTTTCGCGATCGGTGGGTGAACAGAAGTTAGCGAGCTAAAAGATCAGTGCTGGCCGCGCACGCTAGGGAATGTCACGTGACCCGCCTCACGCGATGACGTTCGGCGAGTTCGATACTTCGAGAATCGCAATTTGCTTTCGATAGAGTTCAAATCGATTCTGCAGAATCGCGTCGCGCCGCGAACGTACTTTCAAACCGCTCCGTACATTTCTGTTAATTGTTGATTAATTCTTGTCTAAAAGTGAATCTTTTGGTAAAAAAAAAAAAGGTTATCGCGAGTGCTTTGTGAAATATCGAACGCGTTTGTCGTGACGCGTACGATCGCCTTATTTGTGAAACAAAAGACATGGTGATTTTCGGCTTCTACGGGATCAATCATTTTCGTGCAATTAACTTTATACCTCATCGGCGAAACAACGCATCGCAGTCGCGATAATCATCATCAAGTACGTGCATACGCATCATTATTTAGTATAATTCAACGCATGAATTTTATTTTATGTAAATGTAATTGATCTGACCAATTGAGCAGACAATATTTTTGAAAATTTTTGGAAAAGATTTTTATAAACATTAAAATAATCATTAAATGGTAAATATTAGAGATTAATCAATTTTTAATCATTAAAAAAATATTTATACTAATATCTGTTATCTCAAACGAATATTTTATGTAAAATAAATAATTAATAAACATTAAATAAATATTGTTTCAATCAATTGTACAATTAATGAACAATAAATATTAAAAATACATTTAAAAAAATATTGTCTGCTCATTGGGTTATTCAACTTTGAAAATTTCATTTCTACGTTGAATTTTTGTGATTAATTTTCGCTGTTTCAATACTTTGAGAATACTTCGCTTGAGACATTGTTTTGACGACAATTAAGAGATTAATAAGGCTAATTGCCTTGACGAGAATTCTAGATATCGAATAATAATCAATTACAAAATCTCCTACGGCAAATCATTAAGTCGTGAAGGAAATAGGTTCCATATTTTATTGTGATTATTGTTGTTTAAAGGTATCTCGTTGAGAATATATACAATAAGATTATGAGAAATAGACCTTAAGTTTTAAATATTATATGACCACATACAATGCAATAAATATAAAATTATAAACCTGTTTCAATTTTATTAATTTATTTTAATATTTAAATTTTTTACATATATATGTTGACAAAAATTTAAAACAACAAAATAATTATTAAATAATACAAAACAATGAAACATATAATAAATGTGTAGGAAAAAATATAATAATATACACGTTTTTCATATTTAGTACGAAGAGATTTACTTATCTTTTATTCTTGAATTTATATATATAAATATTTTTCAAATCTTACTTTTGTATACCAATATTTTTTTTTAAAAACGCAATTAACAATATAATAATGAAAGCTAAGACATAATATTGGTAAGAATAAGACATCAAGAATATGACGTCAAGTAACAAACGAGTAAAATGTTACTAGATTTCAGTAGTGATAAATTCATTACATCGATGAAATATTGTTTACATTTTAATGCAAAATTAAAGCATGAAAAACAGATATCAGTATGCATGTAATACATCTTATATCTTATTCTTATTATTCACTGTATCTTAAAACGTTTACATATTTTGATTTATACATTATCATAACATAAAAAGATTTTCAGCAATGGCCAAATTAATAAGAAAACTTTCCACAGCCGGTGCTAAATTTTTCTCTTTAAATATCTCAATAGAAATCATCTTTCTACCATCTGGGGCTTGAACTGTCGCTAACGATGTTAGTTGATTTAAAAGATCTTTCGTTTTATCGCTTATCTCAGAAATAATTTGTGCCTCTGTATAGTTTTGATTTTCACATAACTGAACCATAAATAAAGCTATTTCCTTGTGAGTTTTTGTCATTGTAAGACTTTCTAAAATAATGAGTACAAATTATTAGAAAATATTTATTTTATTTATATATATTTAAGATAAACGAAAGATTAATTTTTATTTTCTTTTATTATTACCTTTTGCATGCGGTGCTACAGTAATTTCTCGAGCAGGAATGTTTACGAGTAAGTCGTACAGGTCTGTTCTTGATGATATTGAGCTATTGCTGCAGCCCGCCACATAATGTGAATATCTCTATATGTAGTAACAATAATAATTGAATAACAAAACAATTATTATCTATTAATTATATTAATTAAACTATAATAATAACATAACAATAACAATGTATTAAGATTCATGCAATCTATTTTGAATAATGAAATTATCTACTTTATCTATAACTTTGTATTATCAAAGATATCATTTTTTTATAAGACACGTACCTTTAATTCAATCAATTCGTCATTTACTAAATCAATCCAAGGAAAGAGATTGTCAGTAACTTTTCTGTGCTTCATTAATGCAGGAAATGTTCTTATCCACTTAAGAAGCTGCTCTAAGCTGTGATGATATATAATGATTTTTTTCTTCAATAAGAGAGCAGTATAAATCAAAATTGTTTCTAATTCGAATGTTTTAATCAGTTCTTTAACATTGGTACTAGCTGCAAATCGATGAGTATTGAAATCATCGGAGACAAATGTTCCATTCTCCTGTGTCGAACACGATCCTTTTGTAAACACAGAAAGATATAATTGTAGAATTTCCGTTGGTTTTCCTGTTTTGCAATACATCTTGCTAAGAACTCGCGATAGCACTTCATACTTTTGTGGATTAAAATCCTTTGCGAAAAGTACCAATGCGAACTGTTTTACCTGGAATAATTATGAAAATCACACGATATGCAAAATTCTTGAATGTATGATAAAATACTTTTATTTTTGACGAGAGAGATAGAAATTCTTATATAGATACTCACCTTTGGTAATTTATCAGAATCAAATACTTCACTGCAATGTATATAAAACCAATCATGGCCGTGTCTTGCACATATAAACACATGAGGAGAACTATGTTCCAATTTCATATTGCATTTTCTCGTAACTACGATCTTCTGAGATTCCGTTACTGCGGGATACGACCATGTCCACAAGATATCTCCGTTGCAGTCTTTCTCTGGAATTTTCATTCTGGATTAAGCATATTATATTATCTATTGTTTTATTATAGAAAGCTATGTTTTTATACCTATTATACTACAAGAAAGTAAATCCGTTAACGGTGCCATTTGTGGATTCTTTTTACAAGTAATTAACAATAATAACACTGTTGAAAGCAATAATATATTGAAGTACTCATCATTCTCTATGCCTTGATAATATGTGACATTATTATATTATTATATTTTCTTTTCATAATATATTCTACGTTAGCATTGTTATAAATACTATCAATCTAATAGCAAATTATCAAAATATCTCAACTATTGTCTTATCACAGAATATTTTTTTTGTTCAGTGTTTTCAATTTCCAACGTGAAAAAGTTATTTAATACACACACACACACACAAATAGAAATTGTAAGGTTATGTTTAAATAGTCAACACTTCTGTCAGTTGCAATCAGCTGTAGAAGATGGAAGGGAAAACAGGAAATCTGCACGTAATACGTACTTCCTGAATTTAAAGTTTTACTTAAAATGAGACAAATGTATACTTTACTATTTCCATTTTTAAAAAATATAACTAAAAAGAAAGTTATTAGTATTTTCACATTTTCGCGCAAAAAAGATTTATTTATTGGGAAATTTGTCGTTAAAATTAATTCTAATAACTAAAAAATATTAGTGATATGCTATCAGTTTGGCAAAAGGATCATTCAATATAATATATTATGAATGTGCACATACATATTATTTACCCTCTTACATATAATGTTTGTATTATCTAGTTCTTCAATATTTTTAATTTATTTTTTTGCTTTTTATTAATATTTAATATATTTCCAATTTAAAGATTTTTTTTAAAGTTAAATTAAATTTAAAATTGTTACTCAAAATAAAGATTCTCTCGTGAATAACGAATATAACTGAATTATTTATATATATATATATATCAGAGTGTAAGTTTTGTTGTAATCAAATTTTTTATTTAATTTATTGTTTCGCTTTCACTTATACACTATTTTGTGTAGGTGAAATAAAAACGATACGTCTGTTTGTGCAACAATTTTACAATGATTAATCAACAATTTTACAATGATTAATCAACAATTTTACAATGATTAATTAATAATTAATCTTTTTTTTACTATTTATTTCTAAAAGCTATCTAGATCACGATTTAGACTAATTTATTCAAATTACTGCTTTATTTCTATATTAGAAATGTAAGTAATATACAAAAAGGTTCTATATTAGAAAAATTTTATGGAATAATTTTTATGAAATGCACTTAATATCACATTATAATATTTAATAATATTTATCGATACATAATCAATACATAATCGATACATAAATATTTATGTAACAATTTTTGTTAATCTAACTGTTTAATCATTGTGATAAAGCGTAATAATAATTACAAATTATATTCTAACAATTGTAGCTATTACAATTTTTATAACTGTTGCATATACAATATATGTCTATGCACAAAAATGTATAAATTTATCATTATATATGTCTATTTTTGCCAAGATGTCATATTCGTTATGTATTTACTTTTGTGCAAAAAATAAAATTAATCCACATAAATTGTATTTTACAAAGTATTATAATATATATATATATATATATATATATATATATATATATATATATAAAAATAATTATTATTGTTTTGAGAAATGCATAATAACTAATTTGTTATACTTTTATCATTGATTTTTACAATAATCTTTATGTGAAACATACAGTTTGAATATATCAAGTAATATTAATAACGTGCTAATAATTTGCATAAACAGATTTCAAAATTTTATCTTGAGTCTATTATGAATATTATTTTTATCACAATGATCTTTTATTAAAATACGTACTTTTTTATGTTTACTTTAAATGCACAGTTTCTTTAATAATTAAAGATCAGATAACATAATTATCGATTTTTTCGATAATTATGCGTTTCCGACAAAAATATTATAAAGCTATAAAATTATACTATACTTTTTTTATACAGATAGATATGACAAATATTAATAAATAGCTGAAACAAATTCTTCTAAAGTAATTAATTCTAAGATTCTAAAGTTATTTTTTAATCTATCAAAGAAAAAAAAATGAAATGATAATGAAGGAACAATAATTGCATTATACTTGTGACAAAACAATATAGATAGTCGTTTAGTTGCACGATTATTGTTTACTGTCGATATTTATGGAAAATATAAGTGATGATGAAAGAACGAAAAGATATAAAACCTTGTCATAATGAATTATTAACAATTATGAATGTGTCGATGAAAGATCACAGAGATGATGCTTACAATACTTGAAACTAATACTTTTTTTTTTTATTAAAATCGTTTTAGTTAATCATTTTTAATGAACAAATTGCTACTTGACTGTCGGGCGCTTTGCCAAAAGGTTTATTTCCATCGGGTGTCTCGTATCGATTCACTTGGTATACCAGTAATGTTTCGTAATCGTACACGTCCGTGCCAAGTTGCTATATAAAGTTTAGGTAAAAATGTATGTTAATAGCGATATAATATATATATATATAGTATATATATATATACATATAATAAATACTTTCTACATTAATAACTGAAGCCCGCTTTAAACGCGATAAGATTCGGGACAGAATTTTATATATTAATTTTATGCTAAATTTTATATTATGTTCTATTTATAATTTTTTTATAATTTACAACAAAGTTCGATACAGAATTTTATTTAAAATTTTATGTGTGACGTAGAAAAAGTTACAAAAAGTAATATATTAGGTGTACAACTTTGCTTCCGCCGTTTTCCTATAGATAGCTTTAGCGGTAAGTAGCGGTCGAAATAAATAGATCATAGACGTCATGCGATAAACTTGGGCATCTGTCAACATAATCCCATAGAAACATTAGTCGATTTGTGTCCGCATCATAAAGTTATTCTCGATTGAAAATGTCAGTTTACGAGCCAGATTCTCGTCATTTGCGGGAGGTTTTAATTTTCTGCTTCAATATGAAGAAATCTGCGGCTGAGGCTCATCGAATGCTCTCAAATACTTATGGCGAAGCCGCTATTAGTGAAAGAACGTGTCGCGAGTGGTTTCAACGCTTCAAGAACGGTGATTTTCACGTCGAAGACCGGCATAGCGGTGGAAGAGAGAAGGTTTTCGAAGATGCAGAATTGGAGGCATCACTTAACGAAGACTCGAGTCAAAGTCAAAAAGAATTGGCACGATCATTGGGAGTGACTCAACGAGCAATTTCAAAACGCCTCATAAATGTATAACCAGTTTTTTACAATAAAGCCTCGAATTTCGGAAAGAAAACCGGCGGAAGGAAAGTTGTACACCTAATATGTATCATACGAAATATAAATCAGGATATATAAATTTGTTAAAATATATGGCACATCAAATTATGTAAATAGAATTCTGTCTAATATTTTATCGTAAATTATAGAGATTTAAAGTGGGCTCAATTGTTATAAAATATATTTGAATTTATTTTTGAATTTATCGTTTACCTGAGTGAGGGGACTGGTATTTGTAGTAAAAATCCCGACGTATCCTTTTTGTTGAGCGAGTTTTAAACAGTATTCTTCCATCTGTCGCATCACTAATACGTTTTCCGCGAAATTCAAGTCGCTGCATGTTGACATCATGGAATTGTGTATTATTTTGCCCTTACCTTTCGGTATTTCGTTTTCTCTAATTGGTTTTTCTAGATATTCGAGAAAATCGAATATAATCATTAATTTGGAGCTGAGTATTAGTTCAGGCTCGTCCCAAAGATCAAAATTAAGGGTAACGCCGATCGTTTTGCCATTCTGCGCCGATTTTATCGCGAAACTCAAGCCTTTCTCCACGAGAGGATTCCACATAACTTCCATCAGTTCCCGATAATCGGCTCTCGTTATGTCCGGTATTAACCATTGCTCCAAATCGGCTTTCGAATAAAAACTCTCTGTGATTATTCTGCAAATATTAAAATATATTTATGTTGGAATCATGTTTCTTGCCTGTACACGCACGTACTCACTCGATCGCGTCCTCCTTGTGACAATCGCTTAACGTTTCGAAGATATACGGTTTCTCGTCGAGTGTCTCCTTCAGAAGTTTTTCGTCAGAAGATACAAGTTTCATACGGTCCAGTATTTCGGCCAGGTCTTTCGCTGTGATAAAATCCGTGATACCAATCTGATAACCCTGGTCCATTAATTTGGTCACGGTGTAAATGGAATTTAAAGAATTTCCACCGAGCTCGTAGAAATTCGCATGCAGGGTCACCAGTGCACTACCATTACGTCCGATTACGGATGCGACAGTCGGAAAAAGAATTCGAGCTTTTGCGAGATCTTCATCTGATACGCCGCTGTAATCGCAATTCGCAGCAACGTCATCTTCTGTAGAATAGAATTTTACATAAAATTAGCAAGCGTCAGCTAATAATAAATCTTTCGCGATAAAAATATAGGTCAAGTTTAGAAGAATTTTTTTTTTTTTTTTTTTAAATTTATATTTAATTCAAAAAAATCTCGAAATATAATTTATTCTGGGCATTCAAGTTTCTAATCTTTGAAAGAGTAAGAAATAGCACGGAAAAAAAATGCTGTTGCTTCAGTTAAAGTCTATGTCACGGGCTGCCGACAAATAATATATAGTCCATTCAATGATATTTTTATTTATATATCAAATATCTGGATAGTTTGTTTTAATAATCTAGATATTTGATCCAATAAAATATCATTGAATAAACTAGATATGTTTGTTGACGTAGACTTTAATTGAAGCCCGGCATTTTTTTCTCCACGAGGGATTATAATTTAAAAACATTTGAATTTTTTTATTCTCTCTTAGAAAAAAGATTTCTTTTATCTTTAATGCAAGAGTAATTAGTAATTACTTGCTGAAATAATATGCACGAAATTTTTAATTGCTCGATAAAATGAATTTTTTGTTATTCTACATTTTCTTTTTACCAGCTTATCGCAATTTGTATTTATGAGAAATACGAGGTGAGATGCTAACACGATGTGAAAACGAGAAAGAGATGGAAAAAAATTTTTTAAATCCTTGAAACCGATTCTCGGTACATTACTAATATGATTCCGTGGGGAATTCTGGACAATTATCTTGTAACATCTCTATTTTTACATCTAAAAATTTAAATACTTATAAATATGTTAATTTGATTAATATATTGATGGATGATTAATGTGTAAATTATTCATATCGTGACTTTAAGAAGGCGTATGTATACATATGTGACAAGGAGGTGATATGATGATTTGCTCGATAAAATGATATAAAATCATTAATTCGACGTACCATCGTTAGGACAAAATGATTGATATTGTTTTAGCAATGTCTGTCGATCCGTTTTTCCATTGATCAAAAGAGGTATGTGATCGATAATAAATATTTGCGGTAACATGTATGGCGCTAACGTTCTTTGGAGGAGGCTTTCAATCTCTGAGCTGGACAGAGTCGTGCCATCAGTGACGGTAACGAAAGCTATTAGTGCCTGAAAGAAAATGTAAAATATAAAACTTAATAATTTTATTATATAAAAATTTATATAAAGTTATATACTATTATTGTTAATATAAGTTGTGTATACTATTCTGTAGAAAAGCCGTATTTATAATGTATCTATATTTAATCGAAAATGTTTATGAAGATTAATTTTATATACGAAACGCTTTTTGAAATGTTTAGAATCTTAAAAGGGAGAATTATTTTTCGAAAATAATTTAAAGAAGTTTTACAATATTTTTTTCTTCACTTTACGCGCACACACATTTACCTGTGACAGTTCACCAGGCTTATAACAAAGAACCACGACCTTATCGATACCCGATATCTTGGCGATTATTTTCTCGACCTCTGTAAGATCGACGCGATGACCTCTAATCTTAATCTGCGAATCCACTCGCCCCTCGTAAATTATCGAACTTTTGACAATTTTGGCGTAGTCGCCAGTACGAAAGATCTTTGGATATTCTGCAAATAAGTCAGCATATATTTTGAAATATACAACAAAGTTGTAATACAATGTATAAGATACAATTATATGATCCTTCAATTATCGCTACGTCTCGCGAAAGAGATTACGAATGAGAATATTTACAGGCCACAATCTGTGTAACTCTTCGAGTTTAATAGACCGGTATCCGATATTCTTACGTTTGTTTTATTTTTCTCACCTGGATCGATAGCGTAAGGATTGTCCAAAAATTTACGCGTGTCTCGTTCGTCTATATAACCTGCAGCAAGATTTTTCCCTGCCACGATCAGCTCACCGACTTCTCCCTGGGGTATCAATCGCATGTCCTTGTTTACAAGATAAATTATGCAATTATCGATCGGCCTTCCTGCGACAAAAGTGCGTTAAGCTATATTAGATGTTGTGTCAGCGATCATTTTTTACGCTCTTTTTTATTCGATAGTCCCTTGATACCCTGTCCATTAGAATTTTAAATACAATATTAACAAGATATCAAATTATTGCCATTTCTTCATTAATTTGATAAAATTAATTAATTACAATATTAATTGCAATTCATGACGTATCAACTCTTAAGTCATATTCGGGAGATAAAAATTTTATCCTTACCTATTGGCACCTTCTCCATTCCTTGTAATTGCGCCCGATTGCTCAAAAGGTAATACGTCACGTCACCCATGACTTCTGTGCTGCCGTAGAAATTTGCCAATATTTTGTCCTTGTTGCTAAATGTAGCAAAAAATTGATCGGCCAACGAGACCGACAAAGTTTCTCCTGAGCAAATCCAGAGTCTCAAGTGATCGAGAACATTGTCATTATTCTGCGCGAAGTGACAAGAGAGATCGTATATTACAATTGGAATCAGGTATCGTAGGCAGTAGACAGTAATGGATTGTTTTTATCTCGAAAATTATAATAACACAAATGTGTCTCGATTGTAGGAAACTTGCTCAACGTTTCAACGCGAGAAACGTAGATCACGAGGACTGATTTAAAAGATTGTCCAATTTGCTTTAAATAATTCGTGCAAAATGATGACGGATAATCGCGCGATTTCTGCTAATTAGAGAAGAATTAGTTTAATCTGATACATTTAATCTAAGATTTCTCTGATTTATGCAAGCATTGCATTGATTCATGGGAAAATTCCATCACGCTGATTTAAAAATTACCAGTTTGTAAACGCACGTTTCGTTCAACTATATAATATTTTATTTCATATGTACGTATTATGTAATTCATTTAAATCGCGACTATCGCGAATAAACTTGTTAAAAGTGTGTTTCTTACTTAATTGAAAGTGTTTCGTTGAAATGCCAAGAGTACAAGGTTATTTAAAGTTTTTACTAGCATTTAAGAGGAAAAGCGACACGTTTTTTGCTTTGTACATTCCAGATTGTAAATTATACTTATATTTCTCACACGCAGAGAACTATGATTACTATCGCGAGTTATTAGAGATCATATTTATTTCAGTAGTCAGATTTAATAGTCGGACAAAAAAAAAAGCGCAGTATTAATCTTTACCTAGATCTTATACGATGTCGTGTAAAATGAAGATTAAAATTCTAAGAAATTTACATAATAATGGCAGGTTTCTCTCTATCTCATAAAAGAGATAAATGCGTAGAATGTAGTTATATGTAAATACATGTATACTCACTCGTAGACCCAAATACATGAGCAACGAATACAGCAATGATGGCACAAGCACTAAGCGTTGTATCTGAAATATGCATGATTTTTCATTTTTCGTAAATTGTATCGCGCGTATACAATTTTTACGCATAAGTCTAAATTATCTTCGAAAGATATTATCAACAATTTTGTAAGATTCCAATTTGTTTTTGATTGAAAATAGATTGATTCTTTTTATCAGTTCAATTTTTTTATTGAATTCATTTTCAAACTATTAGAACAAATATTGCCTGTCAATTAAAATTATTGCCATATTAAACAAACTTTTTGTATCATTGTTTTCTTTAAAATAGACCAAACATATAAAAAATATCGTCTTATAAAGTGATAGTAATTCAATTTAATTTGTAGCAAGATATACATATATATAAAATCCTATAATTATTAATAAAAAATTTTCTAAAATGTAAAAGTCTCAATAAAAAATAAATATAAATTATATTTTTTTAATATATAAAAGATTATATATTTATATAAGAGAAAAATATTTAGTTTTATAATAAGTTAATAGTATGTAACAAATAATTTTTGAGAATGTTTTTATGTGTGACAGGTTTTAATATAATTATAGTATATATATATTAAAATTATATAATAAATATATAATAATTTCATTTGTTTTATAATTCTGTATCTACTTAGGAGAGAACTAATAATTGTTTTCTACTGATGATAATCTCTTTAACAAGTTGTCAAAGTTTTTTTTACACTTGTTATAAAATATTCTGCATTGTTGCAATTATATATATATATATATATATATATATATATATATATATATTGCGCAATAAATTACTAAGTTTTGAAAGTTACCTGATGCTTCTCCAAAAGCGGTACAAATTTCTCCGGATCTTTCGTCACACTTTTCGGCACAATCACCAGTGTACGGCCCTGTAGAAGGGGTCCCCAAATCTCCGGGACACTGTCGACGAACGTAAGAGCAGTCTTAAAGACACATCGTTCTTCGTTATCGGCGTACGGAAGTTCTCTCCATTGCCATTGTAGACGATTCAACAGAGTAACATGCGGTATAAGCACACCTTTAAAAAAATTATTACGTTGTTACGTTCAATTGAAACGTGTGCTTAGGTCGTTGTTCCATAAAAGTGTCAGTTTATATTGCAGTTGAACGTACTATCTAACATATCACACATACGTACCATATATACAATCAAATTTTATTTTGCAGATTTATTTCAAACGTGAGCTATAAAAGTGCAACGATTTCTTGACGACGTCATGTTTGTATATGTAATTTTTTTTTTTTGCAACTGAATTAGAGAGCTAACTTTTGCAACGAAGATAATGGTTCAATGATGTTTTTTTTTTTTTTTTATTTACTATTTATCATAATACTGTGAAATTATATCATGTGATATTTGCGGTGTTTTAAAAACACTTAAGAATCAGTTTGCGATGGGAAAACAATTATGTAAATACGTAATCTTGTATCTTGCGAGAGATAATTAGCACTGCTAATATGTAACTTTATTTTTTTTTTTTTTACAATGCGTATCGTATACATAATTAATATGAATGTGATGTTACCTTTTGGAACTCCTGTACTACCGGAAGTATAAAGAACGATGGCAAGTTGATTCGAGCATTTTTTGGTTTTTAACGTATCTTCTTCTTCTTCCGCAGCTTCCTTTAGAAGCTGTTCATATGTCACGGTTGAGACTTCCTCGTAAATTGACAAATCCACTAAAAGGGATATCATATCATATTTTCTTGACTTAACTGTATCCAACGAATAAATTGATCTCACGCGGAAAATATTGATTCTTATTTCGAATTACATCAAATCATAATAAAACTCAAGATATTCTCACAGTGCACAGTTATATCGAATTAAATTATAAAATATATATATTCATATTTTCTGCAAGTTATACTGGGTGGCCCATTTTAATACATCCAGTCGAATATCTCAAAAACCAAGCCCGGAAGAGAAAAATGTTTCAGACAAAAGTTGTTTGGTTTCGAGGGGGCCATAAGATGGTACCATTGGTTTGACCTTGAAGAGTCATTTGAAGGTCACGTGAAGGTCAACTTTAAAATCTTAAATGGAAATCCCCATTTTTTATTTAGTATTCTTGTAGCTTGCCTCCTTGAGAGCTTTCCAAAACACTATAATAAACTATTTTTTTATTCAGTACTTTTTGAGTTATTTTATATTTTAATCTGACATATTTTGATATAAAAAATTAAATATCTCGTAAAATATTTAGTTTTTGATAATCTTACCGTAATACTTCTATGTACAGAATAATGAGACAAATCAATTAGTATAAAAAAAAATTGTTTTTAAGAAAATTATTTACAATGTATTTTTTTAAACAATTATTTGTTTTTTTGGCACTAATTAATTTGTCTTATTATTCTGTACATAGAAGTATTACGGTAAAATTATCGAAAACTGAATATTTTACGAAATATTTTATTTTTTATATCAAAATGTGTCAGATTAAAATATAAAATAACTCAAAAAGTTCAGCATAAACAAGGTATGATCACATTCAGCAAGGTCAGCTACAAGAATACTAAATAAAAAATGGGGGTTTCTATTTAAGATTTTAAAGTTGACCTTCACTTGACCTTCAAATGATTTTCCAAGGTCAAATCATTGTCACCATCTTATGGCCCCCTCGAAACCAAACAACTTTTGTCTGCAACATTTTTCTCTTCCGGGCTTGGTTTTTGAGATATTCGACTGGATGGATTGAAATGGGCCACCCAGTATATACTTTGAAATGATTCATTTGTTTTCAAAATAATCCCACTTAGATACGTGATTTTACGCAAAAAAAATTGTGCAACATAATTACACAAGGAAAAAACTATGCTATGTAAATTGCTATGTAAATATCTCACATTTATTACGCACGCTCAATTTACTCGCGAACGGACATCATCAACTTTAATTAACATCAATCTTAATGATCCGTTGCCATATTGCAATATCAAAATATCTTTAAATATAAACGGGATTGTATGAGATATATTTTAATAATATAATCGTACAAATTGACGATAATGAAATAATTTATTGACAATAATGCAAAATTAATATACATTAATATCAAATAAAGTCAAAATAATAACATTCTAGTGTTTTCGGAACCACATTTTTATTAAAGAAATGAAACTTAAATTATCAATAATAATAATTATTTTTTTAATCTCGATATTTAAAGACTTCTCACTCTATTAAATTAAACAAAAAATATATTATTTTTTAAAATTTATATTATGGATTAAATATAAACTGTGAGAAAAAAAGAAGAAAATCGCTTACTTAATTGTTATAGGATTTTAGAATTAGTAATTTAAGATTAATAAATTATTCTCACACTAAAATGCAGTCTTACAAATTAGTTTTAGCAATGCTAATAAGTTTCGTTTAATTCATTTTTTTATGTCTTTAGAAAAATCTAAGTTTGAAACTACGTATAAAAAAATCAAATTCGGATTAAGAATAGAGCAGGAAATGGATAAATAATCCGAAAGTAGAATTAAAATTTAAAATGTTGATAAAATCAAACTTGAAAGTCGAATAATAATTAAAAATGATTAGTAATATTTATTAAGATCTTTCAGGAAGTGTGAAAAAGTGACGTTTACCTCCTTCTTCGATTAAAACTATCAACGGTTGTGCTTTTTCGAGAATGTGCTTTGTCCTGGACATTGGAAATTCCGTGTCCAAAGGTAGATAGGCCATTCCTGCTTTGAGTATACCAAGTAACGCGATTGGAAGACGATGTGACGCTTTCATGCAGACAGCCACCAGTGATTGAGAAGTTGTCTCAAATTTTTCGTATTTTTGCAAGGCTCGTGCCAATTTATTAGTGATGTTGTTCAATTCTTTGAAAGTAAGCACGTGTTCCCGGTCGGTATCATCTGTATGAAATTTCCAATCTCGATGTTTGTACTAATTCTTTTGGCACGATATTTTTGCGTTGTTATTAATATAACATAATTTGGACAGTTGAATTAGTTTTGCATATATCATTATTACTATCGTAATAAAATTTATCTCCAAGTAGTCGATGGATCAGTTGCATTAGATAACTATCATTTTCGGTCATTCGCACTTATCATTCACTTTCTCTCTTATCGAATTAATATTATTAATCTTAATTGCATTAATCTTGATTTATTTGCATATAAAATATTTAAAAATAAGTAGCATTAATTTCATTGCTAGCTAAAATAATACTATTAAAATAGAAAACACATTTTTATAAACTTTAAAGGAATCATGATCTCTGGTATTACCTTTCGACGTGAACTTTTTTTTTTTTTCTATCAAGAAGTAAAAGATCTTACCTTCGTAATATATCGCGGTTTGACTTTCATGAATCTTTGCTGAGCGATTGAACAATTCGTGCACTAAATCTTTCTCATTGTTTTGTCCTATCTGTTGACCCTTTAAGATAGATTGCTGCTGCAAAGTACCCATCATCAAATGTTCGAAGCAACTATTAATAATATATTACTCCGATTAGCGAAGAGCTAAAATTTAGTTTCAAATAAAAATTAATAAGCGTACATTTCTAAATGCGTAAGTATTGATATTTTTGAGGAAGGGAAAAGGAAGGACAAATATTGTATGAAATATCTCCTTTTGAGATCGATACTTTTATAGATGTCAATCTTCTTTTTATCGCGTAATTTTATTTATTATATTCATTATTCTGTACATAGATGGGAAAATTCACATTTATTATTTAAAAAAATCTTTGATAAGAAATTCCTCTCATGTGCAGAGATAAAAAAATACGAATTGCCTGAATTATTTTATTGTGAAAAGAGATTATTTTTGGATTGAAATATTTAATATTAGTTATACTAAATAATTTTGCCCAAAAATAATATATCATATATTATAAATTTCCTATTATTAGGTGTACAACTTTGCTTCCAACGTTTTCCTACAGATGGCTTTAGCGATAAGTAGCGGTCGAAATAAATAGATCATAGACGTCATGCGATAAACTTGGGCATCTGTCAAAATAACCCCATAGAAACATTAGTCGATTTGTGTCCGCGTCATAAAGTTATTCTCGATTGAAAATGTCAGTTTACGAGCCAAATTCTCGTCATTTGCGGGGGGTTTTAATTTTCTGCTTCAATATGAAGAAATCTGCGGCTGAGGCTCATCGAATGCTGTCAAATACTTATGGTGAAGCCGCTATTAGTGAAAGAACGTGTCGTGAGTGGTTTCAACGTGGAAAAACGTAAACTGTTACTTATTTACAATGTATTTATATCATTAAGATTTGCATTATGCGTTTAATCAATTAGCAATTCCATAAAATTACTCGATCAATTAGAATTCTCATAAAAACGATTGCGATTGCGTTAATCCGGTTATTAAAAACAGCTTATTTGCATTCTTGAAAAACTTCATATGAAATGCCCATTGAAACTATATCGCGATAACATTGTATAGAGCTGCTGCCAGAACGGAAAATAAGAAGTTGGCAGAATTCTCGCCTTGAATCGACGGAGAGAAAGGAAATAAATTCACTTTCAGCGGAAGGTTGTTACGCACACGACGAATGCATGTTAATGTCGCATCCTGCATATGAATTACATATTTTATGCTATAAATGATATATATGAATATATTGTAAGATTAGATGTAAAGCGTTTTTATTTTTTATTAATCGTTATTACTAGTATATCATTTATAATTAAATATGCGATTGATATGCAAGACGTATCACATTAATACCGTATGCGCGAATTATTTAATTATATTATATTTAATTGTAATTATAATACAAGATATCGTTTGAATATTTGGAGATTTAACAGGAATTAACAATTAAAATCGACGATATTATTCACGTAATCTAACAGAATTGATTATTACGTAGAGTGCGATTTGAAATTTTAACACGAACACTAGTCGCTCAAGCGCATTATCTTGCTCTAATAATATCAAGACTCAAGTAATCATGGGTTTGCGTAAATATTATCGACATCTTTGGAAGAAATATGTACTAGCTTGAATTCCTAAAATGTCAAACTTTTATCGGAAAGAGAAAAAAAATTATTATTAAAACGCAGCAATTATCATTGTAGCCCATTACAATAATATACTGTGTGTATGTTTTGCAAGCTTCGTAGGTTTGGAAACAGAAAGAGGATTGTCACTAAAATGCAGCAATTATTATTGTAGCTCATTACGATAGTATAACGTGCGTATATTTTGCAAGCTTTGAAAGTTCGGAGGATTTTCTTAAATAATATTTTTATAAAACGTTTCTCAATTCCTTATACACGTATGTAATATTTATTTTTTAGGTATATAGCTATATTTCTTGTAATGAGATTTTTTTGCATTAAAATTAGATTGTATCAAGATCTTTGTTGATATGTTACGTCGTATATGAGAATACAATAACAACAACACCTCAATTATTTCTTTTAATTTAAAAGATGTGAGATATATTTAATTTATATATATATATATTCAGTTTTATACTTGTTTTAGTTATACACATTTATATCTCATGAAATATCGATTTATAAATTATTGTATACGTCATAAAATGCAATTATATTTATTTGGTACAATTTTTGTGTGAAAATAATTAAATGAATATTGTATCTCTATTTATTTTAAATATTATTCTTTTTTTTTTTTTTTTTTTTTTTTTGTAGGAATAAATCGTGTATTTTCATATCTAATTTAGAAAAATATCTGAGGCAAAATTGAGGCTTTGAATGTGAGAAATACAATTATTTCGAATCTTTTTCTCTTCTTTGTCTTTTCGAATAGAAAAATATCGATTTTTGAATAAACATTTATACTTGTACCGTTTTCTACGATATTCTACTGTGCTAAATAGCTATTTTTAGTTCGACAAATTATTAGGATACCGCAACAAAGGAGCCTTCGATACAATATTGTGTTCATTATCCCGACACTCACTCACCTTGTCACTTCCTTCTCTCCGCTTTCTCGCTTAATTCCAGCAATGAACTGTTCACAGTGAAAAATTTCAACTTTACGTTGTCACACTGCCAACGATCTTTAAAATACGATGATTTTGAAAGGTATACTTTTACTTTATATGTATATATAATCTGCTTTTTATTTCGTCGACCGATCACTAGTATTTCACGTAGATTTCTCCACAAAGGCACACGTCTCTCGTCAATTCCTCTTATTTTTCTCTTGTTTGCTTTTTCCGTTTCTTTTCTTCCTACGCAATCCTTTTCTTTCTGGTTATTCCGGTTATTATTCTACTCAGGCTATCTCTCTTTCCTTCGTAAAACTTAGGCGATTTTTTGCGACGCATAAGCTGTTCGCCAGGTTGTATTCAGCGCGACCGTAGTGTTTGATCTTCGGTAGAGTAGTGACCAAAAGAGAATGCCTCCTCCGGTTGATATATGTACTCTTATGTAGAACCCTCCACGAGGATTCTGAATTGTTCGTTGTCCCCCTTTACCGCTGTTACTATTACTTCGCGCCAACCTGGCGATCGTTTTGTCCTCCCCTTGCCCGTTAATTCTAGGATCATCATGATCTAACAATAAATTCTTTTCCCAAATATTCTGCATAATTCGGGGAAAGTCAGCCGGAAAGTATCTTTTACATTCTCAAGTATTATCAGCTTCAAGATTAATTATTTCGAGATACGATTATGCCTTTTCTCAGATCAAAAATTAGTCCCTTTATTATTATAATATAATATGCAATAATTTAATAATAGGTTATGATAATGATAATATGTTCACAATAATAAATTATTATATTAATAAAAGTTTATCACATACTTTATGTTCGGTACATGTAAATGCACAAAATTAATTTTATATTATGATAATTTTCGATGCCATACGCGATTGGCTTTATAATTACGAGTTTACATATATCGCGCGGTCAAACTAATAGTTTTTTTTTTTAAGGATCCATCGAACAATCATATGGACTAATAATGAAGAGTAAATTCAAACCGATCGCACGCAAAAGTGCAGTTCAAAATCCATTATCATAATTTTATAAAACAGACAGGTGAATCGAATCGTCCTAAAAATAATTATTGTATCATGAGATAAAATCTTTCTTCAATATCTTATAAAAGTTTCTGTTTCTATTTTTCTATTTTATATTATACATATATCCACAATGTGAAATAAATGATTGCGAAGAAAGTATCATTACTATTATTGTTTGATCGTGAATATTAATTTATTAATAATGATAATTTTTCGAAATAAGAATTAAGCACTACGAGTATAGTATCGAATTAAAATTTTATACATGTACATCGTTCATCTTGAATTAATATAATATATAGGTAATTGATACACACATATATGGTATGTTAATTTATTTTAAAATAAGTACTGAGTGACTAATTATATAAGAAACCATACAGACACGTTGAAAGGCGTGACATATAATTATATAATAGGCTATTTTTATTTAGTATTTTTAAAGTTTTTAGAATAATGTAATAATTAATTAAATAGGGATAGTTATAAAGTATCTTGTTTATATAAAAATCTGAGATCAGCAGATATAATTTGAACCTGTAATTTGAATCTAAAAAAAAATCTTAAATTATAGGGAGTAACATAATAATATGTAATTACGTTGGTTTTTAGACGATATCAATTTATATCGAACAGTTGTGTGGAGAATATACTTTGCATATGTAACTTTATACTATTTTGTACTTGTGTAACACTATGCATGTATGCTTATGCGTACAAAATATAAATAACATACGATTTATTGCGTCATGAACTAATCAATAATGAATACTACGATGAAAAAATATGATACATAATGATTGGAATAATATTAAGTAAGATATTCAATAAAGCAAAGAACGTAGCGGTTTGTTGATTAAAATGTATCAACTTGGAAGGAACATATATACAGGGTGTCCCATTTTAAAGGACCCACTCAAATATCTTAGAAATACTGCGTTAAATCGAAAAATGTTTCAAACAAAAGTTGTGTGACTTCGAGGGGGCCATAAGACGGTGACAATGATTTGACCTTGGAAAATCATTTGAAGGTCATGTGAAGGTCAACTTTAAAATCTTAAATGGAAACCCCCATTTTTTATTTAGTATTCTTGTAGCTTATCTCGAGAGCTTTCCAAAACACTATAATAAAGTATTTTTTCATTAAGTACTTTTTGAGTTATTTTATATTTTAATCCGACATATTTTGATATAAAAAATAAAATATTTTGTAAAATATTCAGTTTTCAATAATCTTACCGTAATACTTTTATGTAAGGTCAAATCATTATCATCATCTTATGGCTCCCTTGAAGCCACACAACTTTTGTTTGAAACATTTTTCGATTTAACGCAGTGTTTCTGAGATATTTGAATGGGTCCTTTAAAATGGGACACCCTATATATATATATCTCGCCTATGTGTTTGACATAATCTGTCTGATCCTCTTTAAGGCAATATTTTTCGGATCTTTTACAGAAATATACATATTTTATTCTTTAAAATCGTAACAGGATCATAACATATGATGGTTAATGCACGATTTGGCATTATAAAAAAATTAATAACTAATAACTTAATATAATCTCTATTATAATAATAAAAAATAAAAATAATTAATGATTTAATATATCTAATATAATTTAACATATATTTATATGAGATATGTATATGTATGTATAAAGATTTAAATAAAACTGATTAGAAATATTTGGCGAATATATATATATATAGTATATAAAAAAATACTTGTGTGTGTATGTGTGCGTGTGTATATATAAATTTTTTTGTCTATGTTTCTATCATTAATACTATTTAATGATTCTTTTTTTTATAAACTTAACTCTTTATTTATTTCTTTTTATCTACCTTCTTATCATTAGTGTAGCCGATGAATTGGAAATATAAATTGTGCACTTTAACGATTAAAATCAAGTGAGCGTAATTATTCCTAGTAAATATGTATTAAATTAGGCGGCTGAAAGCCGCCTTTTTTATTGCTCTTTAAAATTATAGCTAGAGTTCTTATATACTCGTTAAGTAATTATTTTTTAAGAACATAATGACACATATACAGAAATATAAAGAAATATCACGCACAGATAAATTATTAGCATTGGTTTTCCTTAGATTTTATAATCGCAAATTTTTTTTTCATTGGACGAGAGAGAAGAACTTCCTTGTTTTTATCACGAATGTGGTCGCGCAAGTATTTATTAGAATAATACATTAGTTTTGCATTTCGCTGCAACGTTATTAGTCAATTTGTTTACGAGCTCGTGCCAATGATGAAAGGAAGATTTCAAGATAACGAGACGTTCATTTTCCTATTGCATCGCAATCTTCCTATTGCCACAATGAATCAATAAAATCAATCAATAAAATTCTATATAAGTTAATACTGGAAAAATTTACAATTTTTAATACAGTTTTGTATCAATAAAATATACAATTTTATATTCGCGATATAAAAATTGGTTTCTATTTTAAAATTTAAATAATTTCTTTTATTTTAATTAATATTTTATCAGACATATATTCTTTTATCCGTGATCAAGTTCCAGGCCACATCAAAAGAATCAATCAAAAATCTATTAATAATTGCGAGATTAATTTTTTCTAACAATTTCAAATTTTTTACGTTACGATATATAACATTTAAAAAGAAATTTATATCTTTTTTGCTTTTACTTTAGAGATTTTCCAAGAAATGCATTAACGTAATCTTAAAAATGTTAAACGCACAATATAAATCTTGCATTGGTAATACTACGATATTTTTTTACGAACGTTGTCTGCAAAGTTCGTTGAATCCGAGAGAGAAAGCGATAGAATTCAAGGTCTTCGCTTACTTTCATGTTTCCAACATTGTCCTTGATTATTTAACGTGGTAAAACGTAATTCTTAATCGCGATATTTAAAATATTTACATATTTTTTTTTTTTGGTTTCCACAACAATTAATTAATTAATTTTATATCATTGTATATATAACAATTTAATTATATATTTTTATTAATAAATTTTTCATTTATATTGTAATCTTGCCTGACTATGTACGAGATGCATACTTTTTATGCAATAATGGATATTATATTTAGGATTTAACAATATATAGATAATTCTCTCATTCTCTCGTTCTTTCTCATTATTCTCTATTCTTGCTTAGATACTTGGTTCATCACTTTTCTCTCATTATTTTTACGTGATATTTGCAAATCACGTTACACATTTACGGCAAGGAAATTCCAACGCGTAGGCTCTTGGCTATGTCAGTCTGAGCGTTTTCCCATGACGCATACTGACTCTACGAGTCTCCGTTACGTTCGTTTCATGTACTCATTTATGAATGGCGAATATTTTCAAACACAGTTTTAAAGAAATGCGCATTCAGTTGCGTCATACAGTAGCTTTATATGACGCACGTGCAATGAAACGATACAGTAGTCAGAGGCTTTGTTTTTTTAATATTATACTTAGATGCGATCGTGTATTATCGTGATACGATCGTATCCGCAGGCCATTAAATCCTAAAATTGATGAACTGATTTGTGATAAGGCAAGGCTGCATATAGAAAGATTTAAATACGCCCTGTATGGAAAGATTATATAAATGTTATAAAAAATAATAATAATTATTTTAAAAGATATAAAAATGTTATATTTAAATAATCATGTAAATATCATTTAGAAAATCAATATACGTTACATAATCAAATATGTCTTTTGTATACACATGGTTGATTTAATTATATTCAACGAAAGTTAAATGCTGATCTCACTAATTTGAATAAAACCCTTTTGGGGGGAACTTGTAAGTTTTAATGATATTGATAAAAATAAGAAACTCTTAAAAAGAAAAAAAAAACTATTTTCACATAAATATTATGTATAATTTAAAATTCTAGCTAAAGATTTTTTTTTTTATTATTGAAATATATAATATCAAATATTAAAGGATTTTTAATTATTTTTACGCTTGCATTTAATCCATTACCTTTAAATGCCGTAAGGTCAGCACGTATCATTTTATACGTACTTATTATATACTATTTATTGCCTAATTATCTACGTCAATGCATGCGCATGTATACATAGTATACATTTTAAGCCGAACATCCTTATACTTTCACTATCGCAATAGGTGAAATCGAGAGGAATCCAAGGAAGATAATTCGTTAATCTTTTTCACTTTATCTCTCGTAGCGAGAAAATGTCATTTTATTCGTTGTCAACTGTTTACAAGATAATGCATATAAGATGTCTAAAAATTAACCGACTAAATTATATCACTCGATTATACTTGAACAAAGCGGTATAGTAAATAAGCTTTAATATACGAGTACTCTGCGTTGATACCACTGCTTGGATATCGGATATTAAAATTAAATTGAAGAAACGAAAATTAATAATTGTATTCTCTCAGATTTCGTTAATTTGCGTTACAGGACGATATTTTATTGTATAGAATAGAGAAAATACTTGGGACAAAAAATAATATATATATATATATATATATATATATATATATATATATATATATATATATATATACAGGGTGTCCCATTTTAAAGGACCCACTCAAATATCTCAGAAACACTGCGTTAAATCGAAAAATGTTTCAAACAAAAGTTGTGTGACTTCGAGGGGGCCATAAGATGGTGACAATGATTTGACCTTGGAAAATCATTTGAAGGTCATGTGAAGATCAACTTTAAAATCTTAAATAGAAACCTCCATTTTTTATTTAGTATTCTTGTGGCTTATCTCGTGAGCTTTCCAAAACATTATAATAAAGTATTTTTTCATTAAGTACTTTTTGAGTTATTTTATATTTTAATCTGACATATTTTGATATAAAAAATAAAATATTTTGTAAAATATTCAGTTTTCAATAATCTTACCGTAATACTTTTATGTAAGGTCAAATCATTGTCACCATCTTATGGCCCCCTTGAAGCCACACAACTTTTCTTTGAAACATTTTTCGATTTAACGCAGTGTTTCTAGTACTCTGCGTTGATACCACTGCTT
>NW_027223324.1:5462164-5623460 GCF_030449975.1 Polyergus mexicanus
AAGCAGTGGTATCAACGCAGAGTACTATTCAGTTTTCAATAATCTTACCGTAATACTTTTATGTAAGGTCAAATCATTGTCACCATCTTATGGCCCCCTTGAAGCCACACAACTTTTCTTTGAAACATTTTTCGATTTAACGCAGTGTTTCTGAGATATTTGAGTGGGTTCTTTTAAATGGGACACCCTGTATATGTATATGTACAATGTCTCGCATTGCCATGCAGATTGTGATGTATTCGCATGGTTCGGTTTCTCGCGCACCGATCTCCGATTATCTTGAACGGTTGCGACAATGTGCGCGTTAGGTGGATGTTCTTGCATGTTACGCAACATGGATTGATTGATCGTTTGATTGCGTCAAGTGGCGAGAACAATACACCCGTCTATTCAGTCAGGCATAATCCCGTTTTACCATCTTAATCTGTCACATCCGTGGCAACCTTACCCTTTATTATGCGACGCGGGTTTACTACAATACGTGTCGGAAGTTTCATTCTATTTTGTTGCGCGATTGATAATCTTGAGGAAAGGCGAAGGTCGATTTTCGTGAACGCGATTATCGTGCATCGCGCGTGCATGGCATTAAATGTTTAATCCGTGATTTACAACACACAATACATGGTAATATGCTACATTTATTTAACGATTAAAATAATATACACAAGTGAAAATTATAAAATACTAATTATAAAAATTAATAATATAAAATGTAACGGAAATAAAGAATTTAGTAATTATGCTATATATTCGTATTGTTATACACGTATCGATATATACGTATGTCGTACTTGATCCCCTAAACATATATATCGTAATTAATTTTATTATTTTACGAGAAATAGCAGTAATATTTAATACTATCTAATTTATAATTACTGGATCATATAAATAATACCAAATAATAATATCAACATTTTTAACTATCAAGAAATCTACATTATACATATATAACTAAATATATATATATAAGATTTCATGTTATGGCACAAATAAGAATTTTAGCAATACAATACTATCTAATTTGTTAGGTGTACAACTTTGCTTCCGCCGTTTTTTTTTCCGAAATTCGAGGCTTTATTGTAAAAAACTGGTTATACATTTATGATTCAAAGTATTGTCCACTCCCAATGATCGTGCCAATTCTTTTTGACTTTGACTCGAGTCTTCGTTAAGTAACGCCTCCAATTCTGCATCTTCGAAAACCTTCTCTCTTCCACCGCTATGCCGGTCTTCGACGTGAAAATCATCGTTCTTGAAGCGTTGAAACCACTCGCGACACGTTCTTTCACTAATAGCGGCTTCGCCATAAGTATTTGAGAGCATTCGATGAGCCTCAGCCGCAGATTTCTTCATATTGAAGCAGAAAATTAAAACCTCCCGCAAATGACGAGAATTTGGCTCGTAAACTGACATTTTCAATCGAGAATAACTTTATGACGCGGACACAAATCGACTAATGTTTCTATGGGGTTATGTTGACAGATGCCCAAGTTTATCGCATGACGTCTATGATCTATTTATTTCGACCGCTACTTATCGCTAAAGACATCTATAGGAAAACGGCGGAAGCAAAGTTGTACACCTAATATGATTACTGGATCATATAAATAATATTAAAAATAATATCAAATATCAAGAGATATTTATCGAGATATTTATCGAGATAATACGATCGAGAAACTTATTGAAGAAATATAATAAAGAAGAACTATATACATTAATAATTACTTTTGCTTTATATTGTTATTTTAAAGCAGATTTCTATCTTTTATTCAAAATTCGCTTGTTTCATCGAATTTTTATACGGCTCATTAGTTTCGATGTTCTCAAGTTAAACGCTTTTCTCAGATACGGTACTCCTTTCGCTGCCCGTTCTTTGTGGCACACGCGATGTTCGTTGGTTGCGGGTAGTTATGCTCGTAGGTAACTCCCTGTCGCTTCCCATTCTCCTCAGGCTGGTGTCTCTATCCGAATAATCTTTATTCTTTGAACATCTCGGTCCGTTTATGTTCGCGTAGACAACGTAGACAGCGAAGATTCCCACCAGGAACATCGCCATTCCCACGCCGCTTACCGTGTACACCTGCAATCAGCGAGCTTATGTTGTATTTCAGATATTTCGGCTTTCCGTCCGAATCCCTTTAAAGGAACACTTTCCGAGAGAGAGAGAGAGAGAGAGAGAGAGAGAGAGAGAGAGAGAAGTTTTCAAATAATTTTCTATTTTTCGCGTAACACTGATTCTTGTCACGATGCAGAAAAAGAAAGAATATCGATCAACTTTTATTACACGTGAAAGATACGATTTCTAAGAAAATTATGATGCTTTGAGAGCGAGAAGGAAAATTTTTTATGCATGTAATCTGTCACAAAAGTAATGAGATTGATATACAGTCCCTTTTTGACACTATGACATTTTAAGAGGACTCGGCAATAATAGTATTTATCGAAAATGAAATCTTTCTTGGGAAATATATTACAAAAAGATGAATTAAAATTGAGAATTGTCCTTTAATAAAATGTTTATCGGGATCATAAACTATGAAAAACATTTTTTTTTCAAGTCGATTTGAGCTTCTGTATTTAGATTATTACTACAAAACTTATTCAAAAATCCTTTTCGATCAGCCTTTTCTGCAGCGCCATTTTTAATACATATTTTTAACTAAAAAGATTTTTTTTTTTTTTATAGTTCTTGATCCTAATAAACATTTCGTTAAAAGACAATTTTCGAGTTTAATTCATTCTTTTCTAATAAATTGCCCAAGAGAAAGATTTCATTTCCGACAAATACTATTGCCAAGTCCCCTTAAAAAGGCATCAGTTTCATCACTTGTGTAACCTCTCTCTCGTAAAACAAGGCATCACCGTTGTCCACCACTCGTTATCGTCCATCCCCGAAACTAAGATCGTCTCGCTATCCTCCTCGTGTAGCTTCTTGATCTCCTTGACGGTCGTGGCGCATCCTGTTAACGGTTCATTCTCTCGATTCGGGAATCCCCTGAACGTATATGGCATGTCCTCGTCGTCGCTCTCTGACGTTGCATGGCTTTTTTCGTTTTCCTCCACATAGCTTTTCTCCTTTTCGTCCCATTTGCCCTCACCCCAATAAACTTTCGCCCTATTCTGGCGAATGATCACGCTACCTAGGCGCTTTAGATTACTCGTGCTCGTCTTTACAGAAAGATCGAGAGATCTCGATGCTTTCTGCGATTCCGTGTTGTGTGTCAATAACATGTTTGATACCATGTGATTCCAATCCAGAGGGTTTATTTCATTCTTACATTTCCTGTTTTTACTGTAAAATAATTATATTTCGATGGATTATATTTTACATCGTAAATCATGATCTAATAAATTATATATATATTATATTACATATCTAATGAAGTTCTATTATACAATCTTAAGAAAAGTTTTGTTTTATCAATATTAAGCTAATTTATAATTGTTTCTGTTCTTTTCTAAATTTAAAAAAACAAAATGGGTTATTTGAAAATTAAAATTAATTATTAACTGCGCAATACATAGTAAAACATTTTATTAAAAAAAATTATATTAGAAAATAACTCTTTAAACGTAAAATATGATAAAATAGATCGTAAAACTATTATCGCTTGCACTACGTTATCGAATGCATAGTTAAATTTTTATTTAATTATACAAATGATTGGGGATTCGCAATTATTTAATCACCGACACAGTTTGTTATAAACTTATTAAATTAATAGTTTTTTTTTTTTTTTCTTGTCTTGCAATATTGTTTTCTATCGTTGAGCTTTTGGTTAAATAGGAATTTCGCTCACCATGATACTTTTAAAGCCTTCACATAAATTCCTACGGCGTTCTCTAACCATCTGACTTGTCTCAGATCCTCGGCATCGTACTTTCCAGAACCGTTTTTAGGCATCCATTCTGAGTTTTCGACTCTCCATTCCAAATCATTGACTACATTTCTGATGAGAAAGAATTTAACATGAAATATTTTTATCATATATAAAGAAAAACAATATTATTTGTATAAGAAAAATATTATTTAATATAATATATTTAACTTTCTTTTAGAATATGTGTACGTATATTAATATACAGGGTATCCGATAGTAACCGTATCGCTTGTTGTGCGCAGATAGACCGGATTAAACCTAGTAGCAAAGTTCTCTCTTGTTTTGCGATCTTTTGCTATGATTAATCAAGTTAAAAAAATCAATGAATAATTAAGCAACTTATTATATAATAATTAATATTCTACACTCACAGAATAACTTGTTTTATCTTATCTTTTAGGTCGCAGTAATAATGCAATATTCAAATAGTAATACATAATTGTCGATTGAATGTCGTGTTACGTGATAAAATATATTGCAACGTCTATGCATATAATTACACTAAATTGCTATAAAAATATAGAAAAAAAAGACATAAATCATATTGCAAACAAGTATTTTAAATACATTATGTCTTAAAACGCTGTTTTTGCATTTTTCATATACGTAGTATACGCGTGATATGTACTGATATGGTAATTAAGTCTGCAGATCATTTATCTTACTTTTTTTTTTCCAAGAATAGGATAGAGAAGCAAAATAACAGAGAGAATATTCAGGGGCTTACCCTTTCTATCTTGTTATTAGGATTAATAATCAAACATTTAATTATATATTATTATAATTGTTATAATTATATATTAATTATATATACCTAGCAACCATGTAACAATGGAATGTCTCTTCTCGTCGCATGCTTATATTTACGCAGATTAACCAATTTTAATTTAACCAATTTTTTAAAATTAATTTCTTAATTATTATGTAAATCATAAAACGGTAGAAAACTTTTTTACTCGATTTAACTCGCTCTGCTTGTATACGAGAGATGATGCGGTTATTATAGGACAT
This sequence comes from Polyergus mexicanus, assembly GCF_030449975.1. Lineage (NCBI taxonomy): Eukaryota > Metazoa > Arthropoda > Insecta > Hymenoptera > Formicidae > Polyergus > Polyergus mexicanus. The sequence continues at coordinate 5,467,063 of NW_027223324.1, forward strand.
TCTGTATACCCCATATATATATTTTGTTTCAATAGTATATAAATAATGTACTTGTTTATTTAATATATAAAACGTCTTTTTATTATATTGAAAATATTAAATAATATATTGAATAGGGATAGAAAATTAATATTAAATTCTTCTCGATAAGAAGTAATAGGAGAAAATATGAAAATATTAAATCATATTTACAAAGAAAAAATGATGGCTACAAATTTATCTATCGAGTTGAAAAAAAAAAAAAATTTGAACCCAAATTTCCAATTAATATAATTGAAGAATTTCAACAATACCTTTGATAAAATAGATTTATATCTATAGCTATAAATAGATTTTACTTTGAAAGAGATAAATATTCGTAATTTGGATGAATGAAAGAGTTATGTACATTCAAATGATTTCTCGGTATATCTAATGATAAATAATTTTTAGTTATAAACTTGTCAGACACATACATCTTCGCGTATTTATCTTCGCATTCTTTATAAAATAGCGTACCATTCGTATATGATAGCGAGATTTTTCTGCGTTGATTTCAGAATGACCTCGGCGCGACCGCTGTTCCGGAAAATGAAACGTCAAAATGCTGGGAAAAAAAGCAAGAGTACCGGCAATTTTGCCGCGAGTTTCCAAAGATCCTTAACCTCAATTGAGTTTTAACACATTTGACGGAAGTAGAAATCGTGCTTTCGGACAAATATAATTTATACATGACGTCTCTTAGACGCTTCATCGGCACACGACGCACGATGATACGATTGATATAAAATTACTGTATCACGTAATTCTATAATTGGATCAAATGATCATCAGGACAATAAAACTACTCATAATGTTGAGGAAAATACGCGTGTTTTTAATAAAGGACTTCCGTAACGCTTTTGCTAATAATAAATTATTACGACACACTGGATATAAAAAACGTAAAAATCGCATTTCATCAATTATACATAATGATCGCTTCAGATCATCGCGTTGAAATCTATTATAATTTATAAAGGATAATCTTCTATAATCCATTATTTGTCTCTATGTAATCGCAATTGACGATTCGCGTACATAATACTTTATTGAGGTGCAGTTTGTGATCAATAATAAAGCGGTATTAGCGCGAATAGCAGAGCGATGCACTGCTATCACATTATTTATGCACATATTTGAAGCTATTTAAACGTTATTACGTGTGTGAAGTTTATTACAGATAATTACAGATATAAATGCCCCACCCTGTATATGAAATTCTCTATTTAAATTTTAAAATAGAGCAAAAATATTTACTCTATTCTACGAAAATTTGTCATATATATGTTACCTATATGTTAATACACTTTACGTAATTATATTAAAAATTTTATTTATTTTTAATAAAGCATTTAAATTTTTTAATATTTAATAATACTTATATAGATTTAATCGTAATATTATAATGGATTAATATTTAATTATCAAAACATAATATGTTTAAATAACTTAAATAAATTAAATTATTTGATTTAATTAAACTGGCTCATAAGCATTGAGAATTTATATAACAGATAAGAGGAAATCTATTTATTCATTTGCATTTTTAATCTTTAAGTATAATAATTGTTTTAATTATTTAAACGAAATACGTACATATCACTTGGAAATACTCTCTACCTGTTCTTAAAAAAATACAGATATTTTATTAATAAAAGTCTATTTTTTTTCAAAAATTAATTAAGCAGAGCAATTAACATAATTTAATGTAAATAAATTTTGTTGCGAAACTTTTTAATAGTTACCTAGAATCTTCTAAGAGCAGTATAGTATTAGTTGACATTATGGAATTTAAGTAATCTATCAGATTTCCGTCGCTGATAATTAGTATAGTTGCGTTGGTAGACTCATTGAAAAACTTCTTTCTCGGTTTTCCAATATGTACGATGTGAGAAGTATAATCTATAACATCAAAATTTGATATATAATACACATTTAAAGTACGATTTTAAAAACGTCGAGGAAAATATCGAATTTAGAATAAATCAGAGAAAATAGAGAGAGAGAGAGAGAGAGAGAGAGAGAATCCAAAATATTTTAAAAATAATTTTTTTAGCAAACTTTATTTCAATAAATTTGTAATTTATTAAAATTTGGCAACTAACAATAAGACGTGATAAGAGAATAAAATGTATAATATTTTATTTAAACTTAATATTTTTGAATATATATATACTGGGTGGCCCATTTTAATCCATCCAGTCGAATATCTCAAAAACCAAGCCCGGAAGAGAAAAATGTTTCAAACAAAAGTTGTGTGGCTTCGAGGGGGCCATAAGATGGTGACAATGATTTGACCTTGGAAAATCATTTGAAGGTCATGTGAAGGTCAACTTTAAAATCTTAAATGGAAACCTCTATTCTTTAGTATTCTTGTAGCTGACCTTGCTGAATGTGATCATACCTTGTTTATGCTGAACTTTTTGAGTTATTTTATATTTTAATCTGACACATTTTGATATAAAAAATAAAATATTTCGTAAAATATTCAGTTTTCGATAATTTTACCGTCATACTTCTATGTACAGAATAATAAGACAAATTAATTAGTGCCAAAAGAAACAAATAATTGTTTAAAAAAATACATTGTAAATAATTTTCTTAAAAACAATTTTTTTTTATACTAATTGATTTGTCTCATTATTCTGTACATAGAAGTATTACGGTAAGATTATCATTAAAACTAAATATTTTACGAGATATTAAATTTTTTATATCAAAATATGTCAGATTAAAATATAAAATTACTCAAAAAGTACTTAATGAAAAAATACCTTATTATAGTGTTTTGGAAAGCACTCGATGTCAGCTACAAGAATGCTAAATAAAAAATGGGGGTTTTCGTTTAAGATTTTAAAGTTGACCTTCACATGACCTTCAAATAATTTTCCAAGGTCAAATCATTGTCACCATCTTATGGCCCCCTCGAAGCCACACAACTTTTGTTTGAAACATTTTTCTCTTCCGGGCTTGGTTTTTGAGATATTTGACTGGATGTATTAAAATGGGCCATCCAGTATATGATAGCGCTTTTGTTCTGTTTTAACAGTTATTATACAATATACAGAAAATGTCACGATATCTGTAATAGAATCTGTCATGATTGCGTTATTATATCTATGTTATGCAAACACTTTGGCGGATAAATTTTTCATAGTTCTGATTCGAACTCTAAATTTAAAAGTTATTACAGCCTTGACATTTATATCTTAGAACCTATCTTAAATTTTTGTTATATGGATATGCTATTAAAAACTATCATAGTATTCTCTGTAAAAGAAAAGTTAAAACGTAATTTCATACCTTCCTCGTCGTTATCATGAACTATGACGCACAAATTCTTGGCAATAGCATTTATTGTTAATTTTTTTGCAATATTCTGCACGTTATCGTCGTTTTCATCGTTAATGTTAGCTACTAATGTGAAGGACTTCCACTTTAAGATTTCTATCATTCTCAAGACTCCCTACAAAAAATAAGAGTTTCACGTTTTAATCATTTATTCATTAATATAAAATTGTTTAAATATGGCTGGGATAAATTTCTAATTTTATTTACTTGGAATCTATTTGTATAATAGATTTAAATAAATAATAATTTAAATGAATGGAATTTAATATGCTTAGTAATTTAAATAAACGGAATTTCAGCAATTGGTAATATTTTTAGAAATTGTAACGATCATTATTATTAACTTTTTTTTTTTTCTTAATTTATGTCACGCGCTTTTCGTGCCTTATTCTGTAATTTATTTGTATTTAATAATGTATTAATTTTTGCATTAATTTGTCAACTATAATTATTATGCCGATTAAAAAATATTGCATTTACTACCTAATTTTAAACGTATTATTTATATATTGCCAAAAAAATATTACCAGTAGACAAATAATATTTATATAAAACTATGATTCGCAGAAAATAGTGAATGCGTATCATGAATACAAGCATTATAGTATCGAGGTAAATTTATTTATAGGTAAGTGATTTATATGTTTGAGTAAGAATTGCAATAGATACGTATACGTACCTTTTATATGTGTGCATTATTAAGCGCACTTTACTATGGCAATAAAAAACTTAATAGCTATTTGCGGATAAATGCCGACATTTTCAGCCATCAACTTATCCTAATTCATATTCAATCGAGCTAACGATTCGGTACTAGTGTGATTTTACAAGGTTTTATATTTATTTACATAACTTATGATATAAAAAAAGTTTTATAAATCGTTATTAGATTATTTAATTAATTTATTAATATATTTATTTTAATGCAAATATATTTAAATAGAGAAATATAGAGAAATCTGTCTATATCTGTCTACATATTTGAAAAAGAATTGTATTATAGGCATATATTTTTTTAAATATAGTAAAAATAAAGTTAATTGCGAAAAGGAAATAATTAGATGCTGTATCATAATTATCTTATTAATCTCAATATCGATGTAAGTCATTGGAGGTATATTTCGGTATTATTTTTAAATGCTTGTGTAACGATCCATATATTAGTATCGCATTATGCAAAGATTATGATAAGATCAGCATCACAACTAGAGGAAAAACAGACTTATATAAGATCATTCATGGCTATATATGATCCGATGTCTATTTATTCTCGGGAAGTTAACTACTTGGAATCGTAAACAACGATTTTCATCTTCGGTTGTAGAAGTTTTAAGACTAAGCAACAATATTGCGAATCGTCATTGAGAATAATCTTTAATCAATGAGAAACACCTGTATTAGATAGGAATTTGATTCCTCTGTCAAATGATGCAAATATGGAGAAATCGATGACTTGCGGACGATATGCGACACTTTCAATATCGAAGTCACTTTGTGTACCGCTTCAGCATTTGTCATAATGTCCGGTCCGATAATACCTGAATAATTATCAGTCATATATAAATCGATTCATACAAGGTTACTTAAATATTTCTCTAAGAAACACAAGTTTCACACGTGTCTAGTATATATATATATTCTTTCACTCATATTATATTATATATTATATTTTTTAATTCCCCTTTTCCCCCTCTTAATAATATTTTATTTTTGTTATAAAAAGAATTATATTTTATAAAAATTAATTTACAAAAAAAAAAAAAGGTTAACAAGTCGATTATTTATTACTAGCTTTCGATAAAGAAATTAATGTTGAATATACTGTTGTGGAGATCCTTACCTAGATAATGAGGTGGGTACAAACAGTTGATATTCGCCCATACGAGAGCCTTCATCGCCGCTTTCAAAGCGCCCGTTATACTTCCGCAAGTATCGAAAACAGTAATTCCTACAAATTGGTCGATTAATTTTTTCTTGGTTAACAGTATTCCATTCCTATTTTTGTATTATTATCAATGACTGATTAATCGAGTGATTATTTGTCTCTAATTAAATGACACTCGGGCGCGCGCATATACAGGGTGTCCCATTTTAAAGGACCCAATCAGATATCTCAGAAACACTGCGTTAAATCGAAAAATGTTTCAAACAAAAGTTGCGTGGCTTCAAGGGGGCCATAAGACGGTGACAAAGATTTGACCTTGGAAAATCATTTGAAGGTCATGTGAAGGTCGACTTTAAAATCTTAAATAGAAACCCCCCATCTTTTATTTAGTATTCTTGTAGCTGACATCGAGAGCTTTCCAAAACTCTATAATTAACTATTTTTTTATTCAGTACTTTTTGAGTTATTTTATATTTTAATCTGACATCTTTTGATATAAAAAATTAAATATCTCATAAAATAGTTAGTTTTTGATAATCTTATCGTAATACTTTTATGTACAGAATAATGAGACAAATCAATTAGTGCAAAAAAAAAAAATAAATAATTGTTTAAAAAAATACATCGTAAATAATTTTTTTAAAAACTATTATTTTTTTATACTAATTGATTTGTCTCATTATTCTGTACATAAAAGTATTACGGTAAGATTATCAAAAACTAACTATTTTATGAGATATTTAATTTTTTATATCAAAAGATGTCAGATTAAAATATAAAATAACTCAAAAAGTACTGAATAAAACAATACTTTATTATAGTATTTTGGAAAGCTCTCGATGTCAGCTACAAGAATACTAAATAAAAAATTGGAGTTTCTATTTAAGATTTTAAAGTCGACCTTCACATGACCTTCAAATGCTTTTCCAAGGTCAAATCATTGTCACCATCTTATGGCCCTCTTGAAGCCACGCAACTTTTGTTTGAAACATTTTTCGATTTAACACAGTGTTTCTGAGATATTTGAATGGGTCCTTTAAAATGGGACACCCTGTATTTGGAGTGTTCGATCGCAATCGAAGTATTTCAATTTTTACCGATTTTGAATCCATTAGTTTTGTTATTGTGAATCTCAGCGAAAAGCTTGGCGGCCTCGTAGAGTAAAACGCCCTTTGTCGATAGTTTCGTGCACGACGCGTCGTTGTGCACGCTCGTTAGGAGGGAAATTTGTGCGGATTCACCGCATTCCGTGCGTGCACCGCAAGTGCACGCGGCGACTATCACGAGGATTACGCACGAAATTCGTGAGAAGTTCATGTTTCGATTAGACGAATCGATATTCGATCGATTCTTCTTCGAGTTTTTCAAAATTTAAAAGGGTAAGCGCAAGCGCATTCTCCTTCTCTTTTGCGTGCGACTTCTTATTGTAATATAATATACGGATATTAAATGGATCGAAATGTTTTACCGCACGCTGTATGATTTATTGTCGCGAAATAATTACGAAATGTCTTCTTCGGTTAATTATAACAAAGTTAATATAATTAAATACGAAAATAATAAATTCACAAGTTTTACATTCTCTCTTCTCGTTTTCAATTATATATTCGAGATATAATTTAGTTTTTGTGTAGTTTTACTTGTTAATCGTCTGAATGATTTTATAATGCCATTATTAAAATTATTCTGTCGAACAAACACATTTACAAATTCAATAAAGTTGCAAAAATATACAAAATACACGACTTTAATACACAATGATGTCCGTTTTAAAACGTACAAACAGTATAGTATCACGATGTCACGTTTCTTGCGACAGATTTCACTAAACTACCTGTCCCAAGTGCAAACCTTGATATTGAATTCCGGAAGCTTTATAAGCTAACCGCATATACTTCGCGAATTCCTAAGGTTTTAAATACGACCTCGAACGAGATAGAAGTTCTCAAAATCTATCCTTTGAAAAAAATCACAAAGAAATACTACAAATAGAATTTATTTGGGGGGGGGGGGGGAAATTTATATAGAAATTTTATATAGGAAATATAATAAAAAAAAAAAACTATTTAGTTGATAAAATATTTTTATTAAATTGTCATATTGTATAATATATAAGATGTATCGCATAATTTATTACTTTTATTTTTTTTATTTTCTAGAACAATAGACATTGTTGATGAATATAACGCTTTAATAAAACGCTATAATACAATTGAAGAAATGCTTCTCGTAAAAAAAAATAAAAATAAAAAAAAAAGTTATATATTTCTATTTATTTCTCTAGAAAAAAATTTATTTTCTCGCCGATTGTGTTATAATTTATTAAACTATATAATAATAATTCTCTCTTCTTCAACTAATTCAATGTGAGAACCTCTCTTTCTTAATTCAAATATAATCTCGTTAACATATAGTCAGTTAGCTAAGAGAGGAATCCCTTATTTAATCCTTCTTACATCATTCGCTCTTGCGTAACTGTGTTAGATTGAAATATATTAAAGGCATTACGCAGAATACATATATATTTTAATATAACATTTTATATTTATTATATTCTTTATTTTTAGAATAAAACGCATTTCTTGGAAATGGTTAGAAAATCAGTTTTTATTTTCGTATCGCGTGAAATATCATGTTGATAAGAAGAAACACATATACACAAATAATAGAGTTCAGATTTCAATACAGGATATCATTCATCGATGAACCAGCATCAAGATAACATCGTGAATATATTATATATATATAAATATATATATGTGTGTAAAGATTTGTTAAGGATAGATTTTTCTTGATATCATATTAATTAATATTTTTATACGGTTTTGTTATTGGAATTTTTTCATATAATAATATTGATAATATTGATGACATAGATGGCGATATAAATCAACAAGACAACGTATCGTGATGAGTAAGAAAACTTTATTAATCCTAATGAACAATGCGAGATGGCACCACTGATCGTACAATTGATGAAAAAATTATTTGATATACAATAAAATTATATTTTATGGTATATCGATGAATATATTAATAATTAATAAATATATATATACTGGGTGGCCCATTTTATTCCATCCAGTCGAATATCTCAAAAACCAAGCCCGGAAGAGAAAAATGTTTCAGACAAAAGTTGCGTGGCTTCAAGGGGGCTATAAGATGGTGACAATGATTTGACCTCGGAAAATCATTTGAAGGTCATGTGAAGGTCAATTTTAAAATCTTAAATGGAAACCCCCATTTTTTATTTAGTTTTCTTGTAGCTTGCCTCGAGAGCTTTCCAAAACACTGTAATAAACTATTTTTTTATTCAGTACTTTTTGAGTTATTTTATATTTTAATCTGACATATTTTGATATAAAAAATTAAATATCTCGTAAAATATTCAGTTTTCGATAATCTTACCGTAATACTTCTATGTATAGAATAATAAGACAAATTAATTAGTGCCAAGATAAACAAATATTTGTTTAAAAAAATACATTGTAAATAATTTTCTTAAAAACAATTTTTTTTTATACTAATTGATTTGTCTCATTATTCTGTACATAGAAATATTACGGTAAGATTATGAAAAACTAAATATTTTACGAGATATTTAATTTTTTATATCAAAAGATGTCAGATTAAAATATAAAATAACTCAAAAAGTACTGAATAAAAAAATACTTTATTATAGTGTTTTGGAAAGCTCTCGATGTCAGCTACAAGAATACTAAATAAAAGATGGGGGTTTCCATTTAAGATTTTAAAGTTGACCTTCACATGACCTTCAAATGATTTTCCAAGGTCAAATCATTGTCACCATCTTATGGCCCCCTCGAAGCCACACAACTTTTGTTTGAAACATTTTTCTCTTCCGGGCCTGGTTTTTGAGATATTCGACTGGATGGATTAAAATGGGCCATCCAGTATATACAATATAAGAGTAATTTGTCGAGTAATTGCCAGCAATTAAATAATTTTGATTGCCTGTGAAAACAGTGTGCGTTATAAAAATTAAAATATTTTGTATGTATAATTTCTTTGCAATTAATTATTATAATTCTTGAGATAATTGATAACAATGAAATAATTATTTCTGTATTTTTATGTCTTGGAATTTTACAAATTTCTCGATACAAACATATATTAGCATACAATATGTTCTATTATACATATATGAGATCTCTCTTACATTGATGATACTCTTACAAAATAATTTATCGGTAAATTCACATCGACTAACAATTAAAAAAAAAAAAACCACGCACAATTTGACGAATGTTTGTTTTGCGAGGAAATAATTTGGGCAATCCTTTGACCGTAGACGGTCGGGCAGGCAAAACGTATCCACGTAGGCGACCTATAACATACATAAAGTAGACATGTGCACTGCTATCGAGCCGTAATTCTCTCAACCGGGTATATGCAAACGGTTCGCGAATCAATCTCCGCACTTCAAAAAAGATAAATAAGAAAAAGCGCGAAAGGATATATTTGCACCATGCTTACGGCCATTACTTACGTTGGCGCAAGACCAACAATAACAGTGACGGACTTTTAAAAGCTAGAGACGCCCGCGAGACTTCTCGTATCTCAAACATTCTCACGTACAGTCGTGGTTAGATGGGGTGCAGACGCACTTTGCCATCTTCACCCATCTTTATCCGAATATCGGACGGTAAATCCTTGGACAGGTCCTCGTCTAGTAGCTTCATGCTGGACTTTGTAAAATATATGCGAGTACATATAGGAGAGAAAAGGGTATGTGATAGAAGATACGATGGAAAATTTACTCATCTTGCTCGTGTTTTCCAGCAAACTCCATTTTACTCTCATGTTACGTTTGAGTTTAAGAGGGTTTATTTTAGCAGCCAATATTATTACGTGAAAATCATTGTTGGGTCAAGTGATGTAACTGAGACTCTAATAACGTAAACTAGGTCAATGAGATAATTTTTAGTGATAAGATTAAAAATTATCTTTTTCAATTATCTTTTCGATGACTGTTGAATGAATATTTATTGTTCTTATAATTTTCTAATCATTAATAATCTCTTGTTATCGGAAAATCATTGTATATATACAATATTACCATATTTATCTAATGATTCCGATTATTTCATTTTGTTTTACATATATTTTAAATTCATTGACGAATTGAATATCAAAGTACATTTATTACATTATTCTCATATATAATTTACTGATGGAAATATAGCTAAATTGGATACATTTTCTAAATTCACTTATTCCGATTGACTTGCAAATACGTGAAATTTCGTACGCAGAATACATTACGCGCGTTAAGGTGGTATATTATTTTTATAATTAATCACATATAGACAGACATACAGGATGTCCCATTTTAAAGGACCCACTCAAATATCTCAGAATATTTTGATATAAAAAATTAAATATCTCGTAAAATATTTAGTTTTTGATAATCTTACCGTAATACTTCTATGTACAGAATAATGAGACAAATCAATTAGTATTAAAAAAAATTGTTTTTAAGAAAATTATTTACAATGTATTTTTTTAAACAAATATTTGTTTATCTTGGCACTAATTAATTTGTCTTATTATTTTGTACATAGAAGTATTATGGTAAAATTATCGAAAACTGAATATATTACGAAATATTTAATTTTTTATATCAAAATATGTCAGATTAAAATATAAAATAACTCAAAAAGTACTTAATGAAAAAATACTTTATTATAGTGTTTTCGAAAGCTCTCGATGTCAGCTACAAGAATACTAAATAAAAAATGGGGGTTTCTATTTAAGATTTTAAAGTTAACCTTCACATGACCTTCAAATGATTTTCCAAGGTCAAATCATTGTCACCATCTTATGGCCCTCTTGAAGCCACACAACTCTTGTTTGAAACATTTTTCGATTTAACGCAGTGTTTCTGAGATATTTGAGTGGGTCCTTTAAAATGGGACACTCTGTATATATGCACATATATATAATATATTTTCTTCATTAATTAATTTTTTTTCTGAATGGCACACACTTCTCTAATAATAATAGCGTTTTGTCTTCCAATAAAAACACAAATAAAAAAATTTATATACAATATATATATATATATAATATAAAAGAAATAAAATTTAACCTCAATTGTTGGATAATGACATTGTTACATATCAAGAATTTTTGATCTAAGAAATAATAGTTCAAGAATATGAATCATTTTGTCGCGATTGTTATTTCGTAAACATTTTCTTGCATAAACATCTCTTGTCGAGTGAGTCATCGTCAAGTCATTGCTATAATCTTTCTCTTCAGTCATCATTACGTATGATATTTTATTCAATCGCGGGATATCGATGACGACGGTAAATTATAGTTACTACTTATAGCTTTGGTTCCTTCAATGTTTATCTATCTTATGCCATGTGTTTTAAGACGCGTTAGAGATCGTCGGATGCCACAAGACAGATTCGGGACACACATATAAATTGTTATAAAATTAACGGAAGATAGTAATTATGAAAAATTAAATTTTAAAAATAATTATATATTTATATTGGATAAATATATATATATATATATATATATATATATATATATATATAAAAATTGCGATAATTTTTAAATTGATAATTTTCTTAAGGATATAAAATTTTCGTTAAAGAAAAATCGTCTCCAAACTTCATAAGGAACGATAAAATCTTTCGATTAATTCTATTAATTAAATTTAATTAATTAATTAATTATTATTTAAAAGATTTAATATTAAAGATATTTATATACATATATAGAGTATGATTCTAGGATGAGAACCACGGCGGGACAGATAGATGCGGAATCATCCATTGCGATTTGTATTGTAAATTTCCGTTTTCTCTTTGCACTCGTATAAAGATTAATGTCGATAACGCTACTGCAAGATTTCAGGTTTCATCCGTGACGTTAACACTGACGAATGCCCGCGAGAGTTTATATCCGTAATCGACCGGAAATGCGAGAACTGGCCTAGATTTTGTAATGTAAACTTTGGAGGGAAAAGAAGCAAGTGCTTTGGCTATCGGTAGCTTTACTAGGAGATTCTACATGTGGCGTAACATTTGGACATCAAATTTAATAGGTTAAATGGATCTTTTACAACAGAAACTTCATATTTGCACACTCCTTATTAAATAATGAAATTCATAAGTTATAATATATATATATTAACTCTAGATATGAAAAAGAACTTTATATTCAAGATTTCAAATTTAAATAAAGTGGATCTTGTAGAAAGATATTTTATTTTTGCTCTATCCTGCTTTAATCATAGAATAAACTCTAAGCGTTACAATATCAAACGAGATCAATGGCTAAACCGTTTAATTACATTCGTTGTCATTTATTATAACTATTGCGTCAACATTTTCTTTCGCTCGACATAATCAGGTCTCACTTTGTTGTCTCTTCTTTAGCCGTCAGCGCATTCTAATCTTACACAATATGCGGATGGAAAAATTTTCGAGTCGTTTAGCAAGAACGATGAGTCCTCTCAGCCGTGGAAGCGCATGAGAGAGTGTTGCATGCACGTGACCCAATATGGAGAAATTGAGTCTCTCTCTCTCTCTCTCTGTTATACACCTACGTATTATTCAACGACTATTCAAGTGGCAATGCTAAGATTGATTGACTAGGCGATCGGCATAAATAGAATACTGTATTCTTCGCGAATAAACGTGCGCTCATTCATATCTCTGATCTCATGATTACATGCCATCATGGATGCAAAATATCGCAGAGATCAATGAATATTGCCGCTTACTCAATGAAATAATGTTAAATATAATGATTGATGTATGATGCTGCGTACTAACCATGTTAGCGTCAAATATCGCATTCAACATGAACCGAAACATTTATGATAAAAGCAAATGAAATTTTTAATGGATTACTATTGAAAAGCTTTTCACTATTAATTTATATTATAATGTTATATTGATGAATTCGAAATAAATAATAACTATCACTACGTCATCATGATTGCAATGCAATTTCATCTCTTGTTTGTTGGTGATTTAAAAAAAAAAAAAATGTCTTTTGTATATCGCAGGGTAGCTGTAACAACCAAGCTTCATTCGCAAATAAACGAGATGCAAAATGATGACATATGATTTTGTTGAAGTGTTCCCACGTTAAATCAGTCAAGTTATCGGTATATGAAAAATTTCAATAACCATTAGAATAAAACTCAAAAATGACAGCTCGAAATTAAAAGAGATAATCTTTCTCGCAATTTTTTTATCTTTATCTCTAGTATCTCTGCATTTGAAAGAATCGCGCGAAGCTATTTGGGATTTACGCGGTGATTTATAAAATCCACGTATATACACGTGGCGAGGACGAGCTCGCCAAGTACTGGCAAATTTCTCCCTGAATTTGACATCATTGATTGTGACCTAGTTTAGGTACATCATTGACGTCTTTCTATACTGACGTATCAATGAATAAAATCTGCTAACGTTGGCGCGACAGCTTATGATGCATGACATCACGACACAGATTAAATTTTAGATCATGGATGTAACGTTACATCAGCAACGAAGATGCAATGCGATGAACTCTAACGTATTAGAGCAAACCAGCGTTATGATTATTTTTTAATCAATTAAAAATTATAATTATAACGCTACGAGTACAATATTGTATTTGAAATATATCGATTTCATATAAATAATATATCAAATAAATTTTCGTGAAAATATAATAAATACATGTAATTGTGAAATGTTCGTATAAATATTCTTAGAAAAAAAAAATTATTTTATAATTATTATTTATTAAGAAAAAAATTAAAAATCTAAACAAAGTTTTTTTTTTTTTAGCTTTACACATATTTTGATCAGATATTAAATTTTATTAAAGATCCATTTCTCTCGTTTGTCAAGATGATTCTTCACCGCATGTAGAAATTATATCAAATTCTCTAGCTACTCAATATCTGTAACATTGAATGAGTTGTAAAATGATGCGATTCATGGAATCTAGGAGGTGAAAATTTTAGGAAAAACGGGTCAGTACGAAGTTCCGAAATGATAAGAAATATCCGTTATGCGTCAATATTGTAACGTCATAACATATTGCTGTCATAACATATTGCTACTGCATCGACAATGTGTTATGCGATCAATGTTCGATCTACATCGATATGCATCGCTCAATCCCTAGCTAATCGCGCGCAAGTTCGACAATATTGATTCACGCATGTGTGTGTGTGTGTGTTTTCGGAAAAGATAGATTTGCAAGAACCGAGTAGATTGAACGCGAAGCTGGTGTATGCATTAAATTGTAAAAGCAAATGATCGACAGGAATTGATTTACCTAAACAATTTAGGAATCGGTGCTAAACTCAATTATTTACAATGATTGCTTGCATAAAATATACAATTTTATATAAAAATGCATCGACAGACTTTACGTAAAAAAGAATTATATAAAAATTATAAAAGTAATAAAAATAGTATATAATAAACGATGGCGGAAATAACAAATTTTTATAGTTTTACAAATTTGTTAAGATTTATAAATATCTTTTTCATGGTAATTTATAAATTTTTATCAGAGTTAAATGTGTTTTTTGAATAATATAATAGATAATAAAAAATCTCTTATAAAATATATAAATAATATAATAGAAGATGAGAAGGATATATGACAAATTTTTATAGTTATTTTATATCAATTTTGTAAAATTTATATATATATATATATAATTTATTAATTTTAGAAATTTTATAAATATTAATTTTAGCTAAAATTTCTCAGTCAAACGCAATTATAAATATGAATCTTAGTAATTGCTAAGATTATAGATCTATTATGTTTATTCTGTACGAGGATAGTATTCTAAAGCTGATGGAAGTAACAATTTTATTGTAATTTTCTTTGAATTTTAACGAGAGATAATTAGCCTATTAATTAGAGGGAAAATTGGAAGCAAAAAAAGAAAAAAGAAGGAAGCTCTCTATAACACTATTTTAAAGTTTTCCCCTTCAATTTTTTATTTTTAAAAAATAATAATCAATTCTTTATTAATAAAAAATTTGACAAGTAGATTTATTTATGGAAGAGATTGAAAGAAAATTTCTAAAATATCTTATGTATATATATAATACAAACACACATTCAACAATGCAATATTATACGTGCTGTCATCTTGCATATCGCCATTGCTATGTGGTTGCATTATTTGTTAAAGTGAATCTAGAAATTTTAAAATCGAGAGAATTTGAACTAATGCGCATCGACTATTCATCATTAACGTAAGATATAAATCAGCTTTGACAATATTGCTTTACATCGTCAAAGCAAGGAGTATGTGAATGTCTCAAGGCGATTATAATACAGATAAAAAGAATCGACGAGAAAAAAGCAAATAGAACGCTCTTGGTTTCCTAATAAGTATTTATTATCGTTTTTTTCATTTTTACTTCAAACGTTGTTAGTCCTATAAAAGGTTTAATATAAAAAAACCAGAAAGGAAGAAATAAGAGGGAAAAGAAAAGATAAAGAACTATTTTATATAAAACTTAAGTCTGCCATAAAATCTGTTATCGTTAATACTATATTTGAACGACAATATTATATTTTCTTTATATTATTGTTGTCTCTGTGAAAAATATGAATATAAAAATTTTGAACATTTCAAAAATACTAAAACAAGTTTTTAACAATTTTATTCAAAAATAATAATTCCATTATATTAAATTGTACATTACTAATATTCATGATTAGATAACCAAAATTATGACCATGCATATGCCGCGAATATCCTCTTTTTTTTTAGGTTTATGAGGGTCACTTAATGTATACTCTGGATATCATAAGTAAAACGAGGCACGTACTCTTTTCTCTTATCGGTGATACATTCGAGTACAATGCCCTTTCTCTTTCTATAAAACGACGAAATGTAACGATCGAACGCATGTCGGCAAATAATTGCGGCAAAATAATAAAATCACACGAATTAAGGGTGATTACTTTGATCCGTTGATATTTGAAAGCAGAGAGAAAATCTGAATTATTAATTGCATGAAAAAGATTTAATGGCAGGTTTAATGTAAAGTATTAAATATAATGCGTTCAGTGATCTTCTCATTCAAACAGATATTATATTGCAACTTTTCGATTTTAATTAGATTATATATAATAAGCTTTGTAATAAAATAATACACATATATAATTATAAATAAAAATGTCTCTTAATGTTGCAAACTTACGAGAGTGAAATTATTATTATGAAAAATAAATTGTTTTTAAATTATAAATATTATATTTCAAGAGTATACGATTAAATTAGATTATATTTATATGTTTAAAAGGAATGACAAAATTAATTGATTGCCACAGATCCAGAAATGTGATCGGGATGAAAAAAAAAAAAATACTATAATGGGGGAAAGAGAGTGCGCATGCTCTCTATGAAAGGGAGGTGCGTTCGAGAGTTTATGGCGGGTTGAGTTTCGTGTTCCATTCAGTTTACCGGCACTATTTGCCCGTCACAGTTCGGATTTCTCTTAGACACTTAGCGTAACGGACAGGTGATAAAAAAAGAAAAAAAATGATGGGAAGTGGGTGCATCACGTGGCCGTGATATTGGTCGGACCGATATTTTTGACAGTTATCAGTGCGCGTTGCGCGCAACAAGAAGGCACGGAAACGTGTGCTATCGAAAAATATATTTCCAATGCCATTTGCAAAGGGACAAACAATCGAACGACAAAAAGATATTTAAGACATTGCGATGTTTTACAACGTGAACCGCGCGCCCGGCTTTAAAAATTTCTAATCATGGATTAATTTGCGACAAAATTGAGAGTGAGCCATTCGATACGATGCGATCGGTACTACGTTGATGCAATTTGATTAAATAAATCGAAACAAATCAAATTTAATACGCGTGCGCTCTCGACCGAATTAAATTCTGTCGAGACCAAGATCCGATTATCGATTATGTGCGAAAAATTCAATTGCCGTAAATTCGTTAAAATCGAATCGATCGTGATCGCGAAGTTTCGCAATTATTTATAAGAAAATCCGAGGAAGCTTGATCGTTTACATCTGCGTTAATACTAATCTTGTTTAATTAGCCAGCAATTTATATATATATATTAAACATCATTCTTCAGAGAAGAAATTGTGAAAATTTAGAATTGTCTTGCCAATTGCAAGCAAAGCCATTTTAAACTATCTCGCTAATTTCGATACTTCGAAACGAGATAGAGAGATTCGAACAGCAAAACTTTTGCTAAATAATGTCAAACGAATTTCGTCTGTTAAGGAAATGAATGGCGTGTGACGATTGAAAGAGTGTTTTCTTGGTCATGGATGTTTACGTGATAATGGCACATCTGCTAACGTCAAAACATGCGAATCTCTTTATTTGAAATTGGATGGCAACTATTCCGAGCGTGCTTCAAACCTTCAATGATTCTTGCTCGCAAACTCGCCACTCTTGGCATTGGCTATAGACGCGTTCTTACTCTCGCCTTGCCAATTCATCGAAAATTCATTGTAAGAAATTGCACGGGGTATCGAGAATAGAATTCTATGGCGCATCGTAAATTTTCCATCAAGGTAATGAAAAGAGAACAAGCGCGACATATATCGGCTTATCAAATAGATTGATACATGTATTCTCATAAAATTTTTTTATATGAATAAATTGCTTCTCCATTAAAGATATATAATATTATTTATTATTTCTATTATTATTCTATACGATATTATTTATTTTGCACGATCAATTTACACGTAAATAAATTCGTTAAATTTGAAAGCCGCGAAACGCCATATGTCAAAGGATAACGAGAAAGTTGACGTAAAGACAATAAAGTAAAAATATTCAGGATAAAGTTCCCAGACCTAGTCAAGGATCATGGAAAATAAATATTTTTTCGCAAATTGATGTTCTTGACTATCTGAGCAATTCGATCGAGATATTAAACGCGAATCCCCTTTTAAACGACGAAGCCAATCAGGATGTGTCGCGGAACGAGACTATCTCTCGCGATCTCTTCGAGAGCTCTTCCCGCGTCGAGGAATAATTAATGATGAATTTAGCGAGAGACGAGAGAGACTTCACGATGTCATTTAACGTCTCCGGCTCGACTAAAGTGATAGTTACCTTAAAATCACTGGCGAAAACGGCGAGCGAGATCGGCGACGCCAAACGTCGCGTGCCCTCGCACCCCCCAATGCGATCCCTAATGGATTTTCTCGAGCATTTCGACAGCCGGCGATTCGTCGAAATTCTGACCGCGAGAGTCGTCGTGGCATCACGGCCGAAAGTACTGCCGACGTAAAATTGAAATTCCTCCTACGAAAAACGCAAGAGGGAGACGGACGTGACGAGCGCTCCTCTGGACGATCCGTTGTTGCATGTAAGGCCTGTAAATATGTAACTTAATCGAGGGGGGAAGCACGGCGAAGCGGCGGAAAGTGGAAGTACGTGATATAGCGTAAACTTACTCGAGTGTACACGGGATACGTGATCGCGAGGGGATTTAGTAGCAGCAGCAGCAGCGGCTGGCCTGAAAAGTGGAAAAGGACGAGGCAGTGGCGGACGAGAAGGTAGAGGAAAAGGTGACGTCACATTTTGTGACCTCGCGCATATACATACGGAGAAAAGGGAGAAAAATTTCCACACAACGATGCCTACCGTCGCCTTTCAATTCAATTCGTCCTATTACACGACGGCGATCGGCAACAGTGCGCTCGATGGATTCTCAGGTAATCTCGTGACCGCGGCGCTTTGATTAAAATGACGCTACGTTAATTACGAATTCCCGGGATGTCCGCGTTAAATGTGCCTAGAGAGATCTCAAGTATTTCGCGTAATTCCAGTAATCGAGCCGGAGAACGCCACTTCCGCGCTGTACATGCTGCCCGCCTACATCCGAACGACTTCGATGGTAACCTGCATTATCGTCATGGTACTGGGTATAATAGGCAATCTGATGGTAATTTTGAACTTTTTAAATCCATATTAGAGAAGTTACCAATCTCATCCATAGTCATTCGCCGCAATTTCCTTATATATCGTCTTGTCGCTATCAATGTAACCAATATCTTTGTCCGGAACCGCTGTAGCTCCCCGGGTGTGTAATATCCTCAGGTGCCGTTAGTCGTCCTGCGGGGTAAGGACATGAGGAACAGCACCAACATCTTCCTGGTGAACCTGAGCGTCGCCGATCTCTGCGTCCTCGTGATCTGCACGCCTACTGTGCTGATCGAGGTCAATTCCGGACCGCAAATTTGGCCCCTTGGCAGGCACATGTGTAAGTCCGAATTAACGCGAAAGCATGACGCGCTTTGACTATCCCCCCTTCCACAGACTCATCGACACGACGCCGATGATCTGTCCGGTCGGTTAAATCCAAAAATACCGGAGGCCACGTATCTCCACGACGATATACGTACATATATGTGTACGTTTTAATAGGTTCGCTTTATGCCTTTCCATCTCGTCAATCCACGCCGAGATTCGTTAACAAACACGCATGTTTCCGTTGCGTCACGAGGACTCGAATACGCGGCATTGCTGACGCTCGCCGGCATTTCCATCCGCGATCGCATGTTAATACTGTGTTTATAGAGAGATCATTTTTTTTATATTACTATACCACACACGTGCCTAAGGAGCTAAAAACCATTCGTTAAAAATATATATACTGGGTGGCCCATTTTAATCCATCCAGTCGAATATCTCAAAAACCAAGCCCGGAAGAGAAAAATGTTTCAAACAAAAGTTGCGTGGCTTCGAGGGGGCCATAAGATGGTGACAATGATTTGACCTTGGAAAATTATTTGAAAGTCATGCGAAGGTCAACTTTAAAATCTTAAATGGAAACCCCCATTTTTTATTTAATATTCTTGTAGCTGACATCGACAGCTTTCCAAAAGACTATAATAAAGTATTTTTTTCATTAAGTACTTTTTGAGTTATTTTATATTTTAATCTGACATCTTTTGATATAAAAAATTAAATATCTCATAAAATAGTTAGTTTTTGATAATCTTATCGTAATACTTCTATGTACAGAATAATGATACAAATCAAATAGTGCAAAAAAAACAAAAACAAATAATTGTTTAAAAAAATACATCGTAAATAATTTATTTAAAAACTATTATTTTTTTATACTAGTTGATTTGTATCATTATTCTGTACATAAAAGTATTACGGTAAGATAATCAAAAACTAACTATTTTATGAAATATTTAATTTTTTATATCAAAAGATGTCAGATTAAAATATAAAATAACTCAAAAAGTACTGAATAAAAAAATAGTTTGTTATAGTGTTTTGGAAAGCTCTCGAGGCAAGCTACAAGAATACTAAATAAAAAATGAGGGTTTCCATCTAAGATTTTAAAGTTGATCTTTACGTGACCTTCAAATGATTTTCCAAGGTCAAACCATTGTCACCGTCTTATGGCCCCCTTGAAGCCAAACAACTTTTGTCTGAAACATTTTTCTCTTCCGGGCTTGGTTTTTGAGATATTC
Organism: Polyergus mexicanus; assembly: GCF_030449975.1. Taxonomy (NCBI): domain Eukaryota; kingdom Metazoa; phylum Arthropoda; class Insecta; order Hymenoptera; family Formicidae; genus Polyergus; species Polyergus mexicanus. The sequence continues at coordinate 5,487,830 of NW_027223324.1, forward strand.
GATTGGATGGATTAAAATGGGCAACCCAGTATATTTGAATATAATAAAATATATTTAATTATAATAAAATAAATAAACATAGTAGAAAAGCTTTAATTTTGCATAAATTAAAATTTAATTTATCGGACAACTATTTTTTTTTCTCGAAAAATGCTCTCTAATTACTTATGCAATCATTATTCGTTGAATTACTAGACGATAAATTATGTATGTTTATACGAATTTTTATTTCATTTCCATTTCAGATCATATTATATATATATGATCATATTACATTCAGATTTGTATTATATTTAGATCGTATTATACAGGGTGTTTTCGGTTAAATGGCCAAATTTGAAATATGAAAATATTTAGGATCTTAAAACAAGAAAAAATTTCTCCTCCGTAAGTACCATATGCTCGCAAACGCTTCGTTCAAGAGATATTGACTTCTGAAGTTATGAATTATAATTTACGAGGTAGAAAAAATATACGATCCTTTTAGTCGCAGTCATGCAATTCGAACGTTAATATCGTTGGAATCTATCCAAGAAAGTACTGGTTCGCGTTAATTTGTCTCATAGTGCGATAGAACGATCGACACGGGCTTTTATCCAGAGTGCACGGCAATGTCATCGGACGCATCGCGAAAGCACTGCGAATTCTTCGAATTTATAGAAGGTATCTGATTCCGTTTCACGATTATTGAATCGTTGAAAAAAAAAAAAAAAAGAAGAAGAAATTCGCGACTCATCTCCCGCATTGTCATAAAGTATAGATCGATTTATCGGTGAGCGCTCACAGATATGCGATTAAATTGCAAACTCGCCAGATTGACGTTAAATCTAATCCGATCTTATTCCATTCGTCTTGCAAATTGATCATATCATTCACTTGAAATAATGCTGCGCGTTTCTCGACGAGGAATTGTTTTAGTTCATACGAAATATTATCCTTACGATAATCGATAAGCTCACATTCAAATTTTCTATCTCTTTCAGATAATATCATTTATCGTAAAATATTTATTACATTAAGATATATAATTTTATTTATTTATTTTTTATATTAACAGTGGGATTATAATTTTTTTTTTTTTCTATGTACAAAATGTGAAAAGTGATAAAATTTTCTACGCTGATTTTAATATATGTAATAACTCATATATTTTTTAAATGTAAAACAAATAATTTTGTGTTTTATAATTGTTATCTTTTTTCCTCTCTCTATTTCATTATATATAATCTATATTTATTATTAAGCTATAATTGATAAAAATAATCAATTCAGCTAGTTAGTGGAGATCAAATTATTTTTGGAAAATCGATATTAGTAATATGTGAAATGGATTCATCTAGTTAGTGTCTTTTATCTATGCCGTACATCTTATCTATGTTATATATTTTATCTTTTAATCTACGTTTATATATACATACATAGGAAGAGATTCGGAAATTCTGAACAGCAGACGGTTAATGGCACTCCACTCAAACTTTTACGAGCTTAGGATGAAGGGGCGAAAAAATCCGAGAGGAAAATGCCGTCGACAAAAATAATTTTGTTCTTGCTTGCACTTTACTACGTGCAAGTAATCGCGAACAAATGTGAAATATCGTGCACCGTTTAGAATCTTAAACGACGCAGTACTGCCAATTAAATTTGTATTCTTTATAACGCGCGTTTTTTTAAGCCGTTATTGCTCCCTCGCTGCGTCAATTAAAATGGTTACAATTTTTGATACTGGTTTATTACAAAAAAAATATTAGCGCTATCATAATATAATTGGATTTAAGTATAAATTAAAGTAGCACTAAAGTAGTTTAATGTGGATCTTAATAAAGAGTAGTGATTTACTAATAATTAAATTATAAAATTTAATATCTTAGATCGAGGTCGAAGATGATATACTTTTGATATCTATAAAATTTTTTTAACTTTCTAAACTTTTTACATTTGATCGAGAAAATAAAATTATAAATATAAATTTTCTGAGATACGCGAGATACAAAAACTTCTTTTGACAAATTATAAAATGAACGACCGATTGTGTGAAACTGATGTTTCACTCAATACTTCTCATTTTCATTTATTTAAAATTGCTGTTGCTTTCAATGATATTCTTATTAAAAGACCACTGCAATTTATTATTTTCCTCGTTTACGATAATGATATTGACCCGATTGCAAGTCTCTTGTTAATTTCAATATTGCTTTTTTTATGCAATATTTAAAAATATTTTAGGAAGTAAATAACTTTTTTTTTTCTTTTTTCTTTTATTACGTTCAGCACAAATTGATCACTGAGAATGAGATGAAAGAAACAGAGCGGAGAATATATTTTTAACCTACTATCTATAAAATATAATGTTTCTCGCAAGAAAGTCATTATACACTTGAATATTATCCCATTTTTCGATGATTATCATGGGACTTTACATAAAAGAACTCTATAATATCGACTACAATTTATTTACCAATTTTTATTATCGATTTCTGTTATCTATACGAACGACACATTTTATTTACATGTCGCGTTCACCACCAACGAACGAATATCGAGATATCGTCTCTCGTAAATCATTGGTACCATATGGCGTTGCAGGGGCGAAAGATTCCTCCGGCTTACAATTCCTTACGAGCGACTCCCTATATATCGATTCTCCGATCCCTCTCGCCCTTACGGAGGATGTGTGTAAGAAAGAGTAAGTTGCCTTGGTGGTGAAGTCGAGGTTGAATCAAGCAGTGAGCAGCGGGAACGTCGTGAGGGATTTTGTATGGGATTATATGAGATGCGTTTACCGTGAAGGGTCGCGCAAAAGGGTGGTTCAGATGGGGTGCGGTGCAAAGAGCCGGGGGAGGGGGAGGGAGATAGCATTTAGGCGCGTCCGGATTTTATGAGGCGCATACGGCGTTTGCCTCTCCCTTTCTCCGAGACATCTCGAGGCATACCTTTCTCCGCCCGACATTCCTTCAGAGAGATGCTGCTTGATCTCACGGTCGAGGCTATACGGCGTTTATTGCGATGTAAAATATCTTACGGCATTATGATGACAGACAGAGAGGAAGGGGTACTTTATTTAAAAAAAAAAATGAAAACTTTCCTCGCGCGCTCCTGTTCCAGCTCGAAGTGATAAATCAGTCGGGCTCGCACGCGATTTAAATTCTTCGATTTTAAATTCAGCTCTTTTAGATCGAGTGATTCCGCTTGGAAGCATTAAAAATTTCTTTAATACTAGTTAGGTAAACTGAGAATTCGCAATTATACGATATTAGAAAACATTAATGTTTGACAAAAGCTTTAAAAATATTAATTTTTTAATTATTTGTAGCTTTTACACACATTTGTAGAGTTTACGTTTTTGACGTCTAGTAAACAGAACGTTTGATTCGCGCATTCACGTGTTAAGTTTTTGTTTTACACCGGTATTTACAAATATAATGCAAGTAGATTGACGGTATAAATTAAGCATGTGAAAATATCTTGATTATAAATAAAATAAAAACTGTTGAGCGCCATACGCTTTAAAAATATTTGATATTTTTCCAAACAATTCTAGTTTTATTAATTTTTCACACATGTATTATTAAAATTAAATTAAAATAATCTAATTTTAATAATGCATAATGTCAGTTGAATAATTTTTTTAATCCGCATAATATCGATTGAAGCTTATTTGAAATAGTTTTAAATAAAATCACTGATTGTTAATTGTTATAATAATTACTTATCTAATTACTTATCATCAAATGTCTGCGTATATACATACAGGGTGTCCCATTTTAAAGGACCCACTCAAATATCTCAGAGACACTGCGTTAAATCGAAAAATGTTTCAAACAAAAGTTGCGTGGCTTCAAGGGGGCCATAAGATGGTGACAATGATTTGACCTTGGAAAATCATTTGAAGGTCATGTGAAGATCGACTTTAAAATCTTAAATGGAAACTCCCATTTTTTATTTAGTATTCTTGTAGCTGACATCGAGAGCTTTCCAGAACACTATAATAAAGTATTTTTTCATTAAGTACTTTTTGAGTTATTTTATATTTTAATCTGACATATTTTGATATAAAAAATTAAATATTTTGTACAATATTCAGTTTTCAATAATCTTATCGTAATACTTTTATGTAAGATCAAATCATTGTCACCATCTTATGGCCCCCTTGGAGCCACACAACTTTCGTTTGAAACATTTTTCGATTTAACGTAGTGTTTCTGAGATATTTGAGTGGGTCCTTTAAAATGGGACACCCTGTATAATTGCATATATATAACAAGACGTGTGAAAATTTCCTTTATTCTTCAGACATTGACTAATGACCGGTACTGAATTGTAAATTATCGAACTTCCGTCCTTACCGTTTTCTAATGAGCATAATAATGACAAAGAAATACGATACGATTCATCTGGTAATAGATGGAAAAGGCGCTGTGACTAGTAAAAGCTTTGTTTCACATCGACAAACATTGAAACGTGTCAATGTTGGAACAACTTGTCGAAGTACGATATATAAGCAATTCTTCTCTTTTATGAAATAAAATGTCATTTATAGTGTCAACGAATTTATCGGGTTGTAACTATCGATATGAAACTTGCGAAACAAGACACGTGTCACAATTTTGACACGTTCCGTAACTAGGATTGAAAGAGAAGTAGAATAACTATACAATTTTGTATAAATATATACGTATATAAATTCGCTTGTCAGAAAATTTTTAATTCGATTGAAAGTTTTCTGTTTAACTAAAAAAGTTTTGTATATATTCTTATATATCAACAAATTTTAAATAAAAAGTTAAATTCTGTTTTAAAATATATGAATCAAACGAAATTGTAGTAAAAATTAATAAAAACAAAAGTTTTATTTTTCAAATCTAATGTCACGATTTTGCAGGCAACTCTATTAGTTATTAATATGTATATATACAATACATCTGATTAATATATAATTAATAAAAGAATTCGCTCTTTTTCCACGATGCGATCATTCTGTGACGCACGATATTTCTATTTGCTAGATAACGTGTAACGTGGGATATGAAATTTTGTGACCTACATTACGTCATGTATGTTACATTATTGTATTTGTTAAAGCGTTTTCAGTAAAAGTCTCATAATTTTCCAAAGAGCAATGTGATAGAATGTAACAGATTTCGCATAGCATGCATTTTTATGAGATATTACCATCCACGCGAGATATTAATCACCATTTTTTAAACTACAATCCAATTTTTTATCAATACAAATTGTAGAATAAATCGAGATAAATGCAAAATTAATTTTTGATAGTGTGATATTTTCTCTTCAGATTGAAACTACGACTCAAAACATTTCTCGATTGCAAGCGCAATAAATGTATAATCTAGGTCGTAAAATTGTATTTTTCATTTTGCATAACTTGCATTATAATAATGTTTATCGCGCACGTAACGCTGTCCTCTCAAATAACTAGTATAACTTATACATTTATCATACATATCATGTCATTATTCTCTCTAGAGGAGAGAGAAGGCTAGAAACTTGACGCAGAAAGACAGAGTGTACGATAAAAGAGATAGTCCATCCATCGTTATATATAACATACTTGTTTAATTAAAACCGAGGTTTCGAGTATGTATGAGGCTAAATATAGATCACGTGAGAAACATCTTTTTTTTTTTTTCCGGGCCAACTAAGCATTTACATTCCATGCAATTTTACCGTCACGCGAGAATGACCGCTAGAGATATGGATTGATTTGTTATCATAAAACAAGCTTCGTCTGTCTATCGGTAATGAAACTTTTTGATGAACGAGCCAATTTGACGCAGGACTCAGAGCAAACAATAAATAGTAGATATTATTATTTATTTGTATTTTTATGAATATTTTAAACTTGATAGAGAGATTTATGGTAAATTTGTTTTTTTTTTTTCTGTAAGGAAACAAAAGCAGAAAGTAAATTAAAAAAAATAATAATATATAACATAGTAATATATAAATAAATAAATAAATTATAGAAGTAAATTTTTCAAAAGAAAAGGAAAATGATAAAAATAATAAAATAAATAAAGAAAACGATTTTTTAAATTTAATTTTAAGTAATATTGTATTTTAAGAATTAATCGCAATTTTTTTATTTTTATATAAAATAAATTGAAAGATAAAAAAGAAAAAAAATGACGTTTTTTAATCATCACATATTTTTATCTAATTTTAATTGCTTCCTACAATTTTTCTGATTGCAATATCCACAGAAACAACCGCGAGTATAGAACTTGTACTTCATTTTATCAAGAGAAATACTTTAACGCAATCTATCTTTGCAATTGTACGTCTCGTAATGATTCTTTCTAAATGTTGAAAAGAAACGTTTCATTTGGCCTGACTCTTGACGCGACTTTATGATGATAAATACCGCCTCCGGCAAAGGATCAACATATCTAAACATTTATTTTCTTGTATTATTGCATTCCTTATCTTTTGATATTCTACATTTACTCTATATCGTAAACTTTATTTTACAAAACCGGACTTGTCGATGTATATCTTTTGCTCGAGACAGAAAGTTCGATATCGTAGAGAAGTGTCGTCGACATTGAACTTTAGATTGCTCAGCTTGTCGAGATACAGCTGCTATTCTTCGTAAAATTGTTCCGCAAAACAATAAACTGGATCTATTTATTATAATTATATTAATATTTTATTTAAATCAAATAAATATGTTGTCGCATCTCTAAAACGCATCTAATATATACATTTTTATTAAACTTTTACTTAATTAGGAATACTTTTACCCTTTTCGGCGATTTAATATTAGGTGTACAATTTTGCTTCCGCCGTTTTCCTATAGATGGCTTTAGCGGTAAGTAGCGGTCGAAATAAATAGATCATAGACGTCATGCGACAAACTTGGGCATCTGTCAACATAACCCCATAGAAACATTAGTCGATTTGTGTCCGCATCATAAAGTTATTCTCGATTGAAAATGTCAGTTTACGAGCCAAATTCTCGTCATTTGCGGGAGGTTTTAATTTTCTGCTTCAATATGAAGAAATCTGCGGCTGAGGCTCATCGAATGCTCTCAAATATTTATGGTGAAGCCGCTATTAGTGAAAGAACGTATCGTGAGTGGTTTCAACGCTTCAAGAACGGTGATTTTCACGTCGAAGACCGGCATAGCGGTGGAAGAGAGAAGGTTTTCGAAGATGCAGAATTGGAGGCATTACTTAACGAAGACTCGAGTCATAGTCAAAAAGAATTGGCACGATCATTGGGAGTGACTCAACAAGCAATTTCAAAATGTATAACCAGTTTTTTACAATAAAGCCTCGAATTTCGGAAAAAAAAACGGCGGAAGCAATCGACTCAATATAATAAATAAAAATTAAATGATTATCGATTTATGTGGGATACCAATTTGAGGATATCAAAATAACGATCTAATTATAAGCGTAAAATATTGTAAATTACGTTTGTATTTAGAGATTCAAAATAATCTATAATTATTTTTCTGTCTACAAATACTGTCGTCGATGTGCTTTAACTCTCCTCGTTAGAGTCGAATAAAAACAAGCAGCAGATGTTACCGATTAGATCTCTACGAAAAACAGAAACTCTATCTGCCCGGAAGATTTTGCGTGAAATAACAGATTTTAGAGTCATTAAGTATTTCTCGAATGCGATGCGTCAGCGTCGTGTCGGCGATTGCCTCATTAATGTGAGAAAAAACAAACGATAGAGTTAATAAGCGTAATGTTCAAGAAATAAATTCCATAGATAATGAATTTATATCCATTTAAAAAAAAAAAAAAGGCTTCTGGCCCGACAATTATCTTTTGGCCGGAACATTTTTAAAAACTCCAACTTACAGCATAAACTATATTCATTCGGAAATCGAAAAATTCGCAATGTATCTGTAGCGCCGAAGATTAAAATTACTTTTTGATTTCGACGTTAAGATGCAAACCCGCAACGCTCTAATTTTTAAATTTTTCTTCAGCCGATGCACCGTCGTGCTCTAATAAAAAATAAAATGTTTGTTTACGCGGCGTCCTTGTCAATCAGCGTCGTACCTTTATTTATCAAGCAGCTATTATGCATGTTGACGTAGATGAAATTAAAAAAACTAAAACGCCTCGCTAAAACGCTCAATAATGAAAAGATCAAATCGTGTCGGAATAAATTGCTCCTATTAATCTTTATTCATTATCTTAATTATATGAGAATTTCAATTAAGTTTAACTTCTGAGGTATTTTACTGAACTTAAATTTAATCTTGCTTACGAGGCATTATTGCAATTTCTTTCGTTTATAATAGGCGGGAAGGATATAAAGTGAAAACTTTCTCTTGAACAAAACTTATAAATTATATTAGAAATGTTATCGTAATTATCTATAACGCTGATTTATTCAAACAATAATTATTAATTTATTATAAATATTATTGTATACGTGTATATTGTATACAATATATGATATTCGTTTAAACAATGCATATATATATATATATAAACGCAGTATGCGATATATTTACTTTCGTTTCCTTGATTTTTAACACAATACATAGCATTTTGCAAGCAATTAAGAATTAAATAAAGCAAATTAAATTAGGAAAGTAATCTAGAAATACGCGTGAGATTGACAAAAAATTGAAAAGCCCTTCATCGTTGATGAGAATATCAAAGAATAGTTATTCTTGTTGACTAGATTATAATTATTTACTACAATACTTGCTTGTTAAATATAGAAAAAAATAGAAAAGGGAAAATATAATTGATATAAATGGATTTTTCGCAAACTATGTGCAATATGACTGTTTCACAATAAATATTACTTTTAATATACAAAAAGTTTTACAAATAGTTACATTATAATTGCGAGTTATTATATAACAGCTGAAAATTTAGCCGAGTCTTGAAATTTATCATAGAGAAACCATTCATTTTAATTTATTTTTATCTTAATTATTTTAATACACACAAACCGCTAATTATGCAAAGAATAAAATGGATTATTGCGCTCAAATAATTATTGCATCACATTAAATGGACATTTGATTATTGCATACGCATTTTGTATTAAATATATTGTATATCGTAGAAAGATTATTAAAGCGATATACGTGAATTTCAGAAACATTTCGACCCACGGCTTCAAATTTGCAGCGAAAAATTATTTGTTACAGATAGAAATCAAATATTTTATTTCGCTCTCTTTTCACACAATAAATTATCTATCTCATTTTGCTGATTTTTTTTTTTTTTTTTTTAATCTGAATTTAGAGAACTTTAAAATGTTTAAATAGAAAATAAATATCTAGTCGGTAGTTTTGGTATGAACAATGGTCTTTAATAGCAAACTGGCCCGAAGATTATGAAAAAATAAGATCAATTGTAGAATATTTGAATAGCTTCGGGTTTATTTTCCGATGAAAAATCCATCGTATTTTTCATATTCGCGATTTGAATGGTGGGTAGCCTCGATAACGAGATCGGCCTGTTCGGAATTTCAATAATACTTTCGAAAGGGCCGAGATACGAATAGGTCATCCACCGACGAACTTTCGAAAAATTTACGACGACAAAAGGGGCAAGGGGACGAGGAAGAGACTCGTTCGAAGAAACGTGATGCAAAAGTTACGTTAGCCGAAACCGCCTGGAAATAGATAGATGGAAATTCGATTTGCGCATCCGGGCCGCATCTGATATGCAAAGTAGGTTGAAGATGACAAAGAATGCTGCATCACGCGATAGTGTATGTATCTTTTCCGTTGTCTTTCTTTTCTATTTGAAACAGTACAAAAGTGAGTAGCACGAAACTAAAGTGTAATTAATCACGAGCACTTTTATAGTTGTCACGGATCAAATTAGAGATCTTGACGTATGTCAAGATTAATGCCGCATATAATACAATACATACATCATTTATATGGTATACAGACATTTGAATCTCTGTTCCACTTAATAAAACTCTTTGATTGATTTAAAATCAATTTTTATTTTTATTTTGGGGAAATAAAAAAAGCAATGCAAAAAAATAATAAAATAAAATAAGCAATGCAAATAAATTTATAACAAATCAAAAAAATCATGCCATTAATACAATCAAATTCCAAATAAAGGAATTCTGGATAAAAATAGGCAATCGCAGCGATGACATGTGACATGGTTTTTTTTGTGCAATGTGTTTTGCGAATGTATTGTAACAATTATTTCCGCATGATTTGTGCGGAAAAAAAATCAAATAATGCCATTGCGAAGTCATTGCAATTCGGGGCGATTTACAATATATTGCATTTCTCGTATAACTTCAGCACAAATATATTTTACGAAGGAAATAGAAAGCAAAGAAATATATTTCTATTTCTTTTTATTACGAAATTTTCTTTTCTCTCTTATCTCTATGGAGTAAATTTCGATTTTTGCAAACATGACATGACATTTTGGGATGTGACAGCAAATAGTAACATTAGTCGTATTTTTATACGCGACGCCGCGCCGGTCAATCGCGACGAAACGCTATACAAAATGTTTGTTGCAGGTTGTATTTTATTTTATATGATCTACAAAATGTGTGATATTTGTTTATCGTTATTCTTTTTTTATCACATTTTTAATTCCTGCTCTTACTTATCTTCTAAAAGATAATGCTCTGTGCGTAAAGAAATTTTTTAATATTTATGTGTATTTAATTAATTGAATTATTTTATATGATCTACAAAATGTAATATTTATTTATCGTTTCTCTTTTTTATCGCATTTTTAATTTTTCCTCTTACTTGTCTTGTAAGACGATATTCCGTGCGTAAAGAAATTTTTTAAATATTTTTACGTGTTTATTTTTATACGCGACGCCGGTCAATCGCGACGAAACGCTATACAAAATGTTTGTTGCAGGTTGTATTTTATTTTATATGATCTACAAAATGTGTGATATTTGTTTATCGTTATATTCTTTTTTATCGCCTTTTTGATTTCTACTCTTATTTGTCTTGTAAGATGATATTCTGTATGAATAGCGTAATGAAATTTTTTAATATTTATGCGTGTTTAACTAACTGACAATGAGTTACGCAGATCTCGTGCTTCTCTCTTTCTTCTTCATAATGTAAAAATTCCATTTTTCATACGTATATCTTTTATATATCGTATTTTACTTCCCTTTCTGACTTCACAATGATCTTCACAAAGAAAGACTTTCCATTGCAATTGCGTCGCGAGATAATGTGTGGGAAGCTAGATTATAGAATAATATTTGCAAAGTATCTCAAAAGCGAGTGTGTCTCTTGTAGAAAATGCTTCGTCATAATAAAGTATAATAAATGCTCGAGGGAATTCTGAAACGAATACGTATTTCTTTGATGAGGACACGCGCAATAAAAATTATATAGCGAAAACATTGAAAACATTGAAACTGCATCGCTGTTTCAAACACTGTTGTACAAATGCACTACGTAATAGTATTTACATTCGCTCTATGATTTTTATGCACAAAATAACTATTTACACACAACGAGAAAATGAGTAATTAAAGAAAGCAAAACGAGTTATAAATAAGCTAGAAATACGTGCTGTTTATCAAAGGTCTAAGAGTTCTTTTAAGATTAAAGACTCGAAAATATATTTTCATTTAATCTGTTTCTGTAGACAATTAATTTCTTCTTCTCTCATCAATTACATCCATAAATACGCGTAGCGGTAACAGTAACAGCTGGTGGACTCGTAATCGAGCGATCGTAAAAAAACTAGAAAATGGAATAATCTTTGTTTTATTTCGCGAATTTGTAGCATGAAATGTGAACTTGGGTTTTCAATTAAATACTATTTATACTATTTGATGAATGAAATAGAAAGAGAGAGAGAGAGAGGGAAAGAAACGCTCAAAAATTTTCAATCAAATCATCAAAATGATCAAAAGTCTGAGTTACGAAAATTTAAAATTTAATATTTAATATGTATATTTATTGTTGTTTGATAAGAAACCAAAACGAAAGCACTACATGATAAATCATTGTCAAACATCTGCCTAAGCTGTTCTGAATTATTCCGAAAAGCACGCGATCTGTCTCGCGTCTCTTCCGCTTTTTCGATAGGTTTGGACAGCCGCCAAAGCCCATTATCGCCGCGCTCGTTTCCGCTGTGTATAATGTGATTTGCGTACAAGAATTTATAATTTTCTTTCTTTCCTTTTTTCAACGTCTATTCCCAATCTGTGCGCCGTATACGCGAAAATGTAATTTCCACTCGCGCTTTTCATCATAACTGTAATTGAAACGTGTCAACAACGCTTATCATCATTATTATACGACTTGGAAAGGTGGTTATTTTCGCCAGTTATACTCGGACCGATATTATTCTTGCGAAACGCTATGATCGAAGAAAATTTCACGTCAACAATCTCTGTAAGAGACGTCGAAAAAAAAATTTTTTTTATACGATAATATTAATTTTTTTTGGGGGGGGGGTAATTTTATAAAAATAAAATGCATTTTAATTTTCTCGAGAGAATGTATAATATTTTTATAAATGCAAGACTGATTTGATCAAAAACGAATACTATTGTATTTCAAATAACAAACTCTCACAAACTGAACTGCTACTATGTACTTGGCTAGTTAACTTGATTTCATATTTAGTTTTGATTTTTTAAAGATTTTTATTCTTTAGAGGAAAATCATTTTTTAGTTTTTTACTTTGTATGAAAATTATTTTTCAAGGAAAAATTTTTCTAAATGTTACTTTTTAGGCATAGATATTAAACTTCTTTTGTGCGTACAAGGTGGGATTTTTTTATATATTTGGCGTTTTTTTTTTTTTTTTTGCAAATGCATCACACATGTGTATTTATATAATCTATAAAATAGTACATAAATTTAATAATCTTGATACACAATTAAAAAAATATACAAAATAAACGTTTTTTTTATATTGTTATTCGTACATTAAGATTCTATACACGTGTGTATTTAAAACACATTTAGTGGACTGTCTTGAATAATATCGGGCTGTTTAAAAAAAAAAAAAAAAAAAAAGATTACACAAATCGGCGAGTTATATGGTGTAACCTAAATAGATAATGAACAAGTTAAGCGGGTTTTATCGCATCGTGTGTACCCTCCTATGTTAATACTAAACCTCGGGAAAGATAGCGAATTGAATTTAATGACAGTGACACACAATCGAGTTTGCGGAAGAAAATATTAATTCGCAATTTATGTATAAGTTAATTAACTATAACAAGCAAAATTCTCAACTCTCTTCCTTAAAGAAATTTTTATTTAGCAATTTTATTTTATTAATTTTTTTATTAATCTCTAAATATAAGTATTATTAATGTAGATAGTAATATTAATAATATTGATAAACACTGAATTATGCTGTAATGTTGATATATAATAATTATTTTAGTATATATCGGTATTAAATTTTAATCGTAGAGGAGTTTATATTTATCGATATCTATTCGAAAATAAATAAATATTTAGCTTTATATATCGAATCATACATTTATTATTGATTTCTTTCTCTATTTTTTCTATATGCTATATCCTTTTTCCATTTATTCCGCAAAGAAGCCATCGGCTTTAAGTGGTCGGCTACTAAATTCCTTTCGTATGTTATACTCATCTTTTCTAGCTCCAACATTGCTGAACATAATCCTTTTCGTTCTTGTAGCTCTTTCATGAAAATAGAGATTTTACTAGTCGAGGTTATTGTAAGTCTCCTGTACTTTAGAAATAGGATGCTTAAATCGTTCGTGAATTACTAAGCGTTAAAGTCAACCGTTCATTGCAGAGCCGGAACGACTATGTAACTATGGATTAGTCTCTGGTGACGCATTACTTTTTGCAATCTCAAATTTGCTATCATTAAGAAGTTATGCAAACAGCTTCGACATTTTATGCTTCTAAGAAACTAAGCTAAGTATCTTTTTAGCACACATTTTATAGTGGAAAAAAATTATCATCGGTAATATTAGGTGTACAACTTTGCTGCCGCCGTTTTTCTATAGATGGCTTTAGCGGTAAGTAGCGGTCGAAATAAATAGATCATAGACGTCATGCGATAAACTTGGGCATCTGTCAACATAACCCCATAGAAACATTAGTCGATTTGTGTCCGCATCATAAAGTTATTCTCGATTGAAAATGTCAGTTTACGAGCCAAATTCTCGTCATTTGCGGGAGGTTTTAATTTTCTGCTTCAATATGAAGAAATCTGCGGCTGAGGCTCATCGAATGCTCTCAAATACTTATGGCGAAGCCGCTATTAGTGAAAGAACGTGTCGCGAGTGGTTTCAACGCTTCAAGAACGGTGATTTTCACGTCGAAGACCGGCATAGCGGTGGAAGAGAGAAGGTTTTCGAAGATGCAGAATTGGAGGCATTATTTAACGAAGACTCGAGTCAAAGTCAAAAAGAATTGGCACGATTATTGGGAGTGATTCAACAAGCAATTTCAAAACGCCTCATAAATGTATAACCAGTTTTTTACAATAAAGCCTCGAATTTCGGAAAAAAACGGCGGAAGCAAAGTTGTACACCTAATATTATTATCAAATTCAGCGTTGTTATTATATATATATTATTTTTTAGATACATATATCTGAAAGATATAAATATATCTTTATATAATAAAAAAATAGGATATTTTGTAATATTTTTATTTTTTTATATAGTATAAAAGTATTTGATTTCAATTTTATTGCATACAATTGCCAAAACCTGTGTTATTTTTTTTATGTAGTTACATAAAAATATAAAAAAATACAGGTGGATTAAAAAAAAAACATCGAATATAAAAGAATGAAAAAATGAAAAAATATTAAACCATTATTAGAAACTTTGTAAATATTGAAATTTTAAACCAACTTTTTGTTATAATTTAATTTAAAAGTGTGACAAGTGTGGGTGGATGGAATCTGTAAAAACATATTTGCAAATTTTTAAAATATAATTATCGAATTATTTTAGGCGCAAATTATTTATGTTGGGAAATATCCGGTGTGAAGGTTTAAACGCACATTTTCCGAGACACTTTATGAACGGCGAATTAGAGCTGTCACGAGAAAGATCAATTATTCAGCTTGCGTAACTTTGCAAATGTCTACGTGATATTTAAGCGATCATTGAACCATATTACGGGGGGGGAGGGGGGGGGGAGAACTCGTCATATTAGATCGCTCTACGAAATAGAGAAATGCAAAGTTCCTCGGAAAAGGGATTTTTTTTTTTTGTTTTTATGAAACACGAAAGAAAGCGGATTGTATGCCGTTGGCATTCTCGAGAAAATTGTGCGCGGCGAACATATATGGCTTGCGAAGTTATCTTGCAGAGACCCTAAATGATAAATGGTGGGCGGGGGGGGGGGGTGACATCTATTGTGTAAGTTAAGTCCACGAGTTACATTCCTGAACGTGATGTTTTCTTGGCGACGTTAAATTATTCTGTATTGTTCGTAGAAAAGCTCTCTTCGTTCGAGGCTAAAGACATATCGCTCGACTTAATTCTCTTGACAATGTATTTAGCTAATTGTTAAAGCTATAATATCAGAAACTTAGCAGAATGAAATTACTCCAAAATTGTATTATCGTTTGTACATAACACAATAATATATATACAGTATATAAAACGTTGTAAATAAAATTTTAAAAAATTGATACAAGGATTACAAAAATTTCATTTTTTTTTTTTTTTTTTTTAATTAACTGTTTACAAAACTAGAGTATAAATTAAAATTTTGTTTAACGAAAAATTATTATTATTTTGTAATATTTTCTTTATATCGTATTGAATTTCTCTTATATTTCTATTATCGAATATTATTGAAGCAAGTTTTTATATTATCGCAGATATTGTGTGTGAGGTATTAATGTAATTATATTTTAATAGAAATAATGAAATACTTCTCTCATTATCAGCGTTTGTCATACATATATATATATACGTATGTGTATAGAGCACTTTGCGAGCTTGTGGATTACAGAAATGTTTGCGGGGCAAATCGCGCGACAAGAATCAGCATAATGTAATAGTATTAATTGCACAAAGAGAGAGAGAGAGAGAGTTAGAATCGCTTTTACGCGATGATTTATACGATATTATATATAAGGATATCTCATTAATTATCCGGAAAATTAAATTTGTCCAGAAAGTGGCGCATATTTAATAAAATCCTTAATAATTACGGGATATTCTTTCTGTATATTTAATCCCGATTATGTCGAATAAGAGACTTTACAATCATATCTCTCACGTAATGTAAATATTATATATTTAATTGTATTTTGATTCTGTAGATATTATATAACATGCTTTGCATTAGTATACAAGAATTGTGTGTATTGTCTTGAAATTATGATTATTATAATATTATCAAAAACGTACGTAGAATCTTTTTAGCAATTTTCGTTATAGCATCCATTAAATATGATAATAAGCTCGGATTGAATTAGTCGCGTAGTTAAACGCTCGAATATATTATAATGCATGTTGAGGCATGATAATGACACGTGGCATTTATATGATAAATGAAGCCATATTATAATATATTGTATAAGTTTTTATTCAGCGAACATATCAGCGAGGAGAAAATACAGGTCCGTTGGAAGAGATAAAATGTGAATAACTTTATTTTACTCGACGATAGTTTCGGATTTAAGGATACACAAAAAAAAATATTAAAAATATATAATTTATATATTAATCGTAAAAAATAAATATACGTTTGATATGAAATAAATTGTGTGTGTGTGTGTATTTTTACACACTTTTTATTAATTTCGCAAATAATTTGTAATTCGTAAATATTACATTTTAAATGTTGCTCGTACAAACTTGAAGAAAATCATTCGAGCTTTAAATTATTCTGGGAATGTGTATGAAACCGCAAGCTGCTACAACGCCCAAGGTTTCGCTTTTTTGCGATTGTTATTGGCGATCAATCGACCGAAGAAGAGTATCGTATTTTTTTTTTCTACTGACGCAAGCTCGCTTTGAGCTTTTACGAGTTAGACAAAAAAAAATAGAACGGTTTTATGTAGCAAAGAAGCGCACGAGAACTATAAATTTCATTTCAACCGAAGAAGCCGGAGATTACCGTGTTTTCCTTCTGTGTGGACAATATTGCTCGATGAACATAATTGTAATTGAGTCGTAAAAGCGAATTTTCTCGCGCGTAAAACGCTGATAATTTCGCGCAACTCAATTTCAGATTTCATTACCATGTACAGAAACTTTTGCCGGAGAACAAATCTTAATGATTAATCCATTAATTGTTTTATTTAACGCTATGCTATTATATGATATTATATTATATATGCTTGTATTCTAATTAAAAAATGTCAAACTTTTTAAAATATTTTTCTTCGATCCGTATCACACACATACACAGATATTGAAATTTTACAATAGCATTTACGTAGCTGATAGATCTGCTTCAAATAATTAGAGAGAGAAATAATGACTCCAACCTGTTAGAAATATTAATTTTATTGTTGACTCTTTCTATTTAACACACATCTCGCAAAAGCTATATAGCAATAACACCTACGGATATTTTTTTTTTTTCTTTTTTCGTTCGGAAGTAATTCAACGTTAATTCTGTAACAATAAAAATTGATTGGCGCTTTACGTCATAAGGGTCAATAAAAAATATGCGGGTGACACGAATGCCTGAAATTTCATGATATTATTCTACTTGTAATTATATATGGACGGTAATTATATAATAATATCTGTCTTTAGAAGACAATTCGAGAAACTACTTCTATAAAACAGTAGTTTCTTTGAGAACTTAAGAGAGAGAAATTTTCGTATAAGAAAAATATAAGAAAATTAGTAATCAGGAAGGATTCTTCTCTCTCACGTAGTATTGACAAATACAGTGATGTTTTTTTCGCAAAAGGACACCAGGCACGTGCCAAAGGAAATCAACAGTCTCGAAACTTTCGAGGGAGAGCAATTTCCCCAAAGACCGACTGTGCTTCTTCCCTGAATGATTTATCATCGTAAACGTGTTAAAACTTTAAAAGAAAACCACAAATCATTCTTCCGCATCGTAAGAAAACCCTTGAATAACTCGGCTTCAGGCTTATACGTACAAAGTTAACGAATGGACAAATTATTTGATTAACACGGCGAAAGCTCATAGACAGAAATATATTTCACATAATTTTTATGGCTATAATATATTTTTATTCTTCTATAGATTGGATCAGTTTTATTAGTTTTACATTAGTTTTATTATTAAACCTTAAATGTTATAAACGTAAATTTGGAGAATTATTGAACGCAAAAGTGTACACCGTATCATTTGGTCAATCGCGCAAAACGCTTTACATAAATCATGTGCGCGTTGGTCGCTATTTCTCAATTTCTAGACGCGTTGCATTCGGAATCTGATTCGTCCGGATTCATTCTCGGGATACCAATCGTGTTGAAACGCGCGTCTGTCGAACAAATAATCCGTATTATCCGGATATTTTTCATATGAAACTTCCGAGAGAGGGCATCGACGAAATTTTGCGGTAGGTCCGGTTCTCCCTTGATAGAAACCGCAATTTACGTCCAGTGATAGTTCAAAATTCAACTCTCTCCGATCTCGGCTTCAAAGGCAAAATTGCGCTTTAAACGCATTTTTTTACGCATTTATATCGATTATGTAATTTAAGGAGCAGAGTCGCGCATATAATTTTGTGGGCCTTTTAGCTCGCGAAGCCCTTGAAGCTCGCTATGCTGGGGCCAAGGCTAGGACAAGGTGGAAAAGAATGGCGCGCACATTGCGGGACAGGCTTGACGGGTAATCTACGGGGGCTGCCTGAAACGAGTAGGTGAACTTTTACCCCCCGCTACGAATTACCGTTGCTCTTAGCCTGTATCGCGTCGGAGCATTTAATGCTACGCCCGGTATATAACACCTCCTCTTCGTCCTGCCGCGGTTCTCCATCCAATTCTCTCCTTTAACCTTCGTGGCAGGAAATACGATAGAATGGCGCCGATGGCTGGGTGGAGGTGGGGACCTTATGGTATTCTTTCGGTCTGTACATACGACGCAAACAAATCCATAGGATACGCGAGTCTCGAGAGCGACTCACTCGTCTCCATTGCGCTCTATCGCATTTTTCCAATCTGAGTCTACTCCTCGATCGAAATAGTTTCACTTTATTGTTTGTTACTTTTCTTTCTTCTTCTTCCGTAGCTTCCCTTTCACGTCACAAATGCCTTCGATTGCGAAGAATTGCGATTCACGATTATTATTTTTTTCGCGAAATCTAGAGATAGACCTTGGATATTTTACGGAAATGTGATTCCAATAAAAGAATTGAAAACTTAAAAATTTTTTTTATGTTAGAAACAAGATAAGATAATTTACTTTATTATTTATGATAGAAACGGGATAAGATAATTTATAAAATAAGGTAATTTATTGTCTTTCATCATCTTTTATGTGTACAAATTATTTTATTAATTTCAAAGTTAAATTACTTTAACGTTTATAATCTAATTGATTTTGTTTTTCGCTCTAAAATATTGTGTACTTTTAAATTTGACATATATCTTGTTTCATTGAAAATTGTCTGAAAATAATTGATACAAAAACGACATTTTCTATATAAAACTATTTAAATGCATAAAAGATGATTTTTGTTTTTTATAAAGATAAAATAAAATTTGTTAGAAATTGCTCTTCTTTCTTTACAATATAAAAGGCAAAATATAAAAATGATATAAAAGCGCACAAATGAGTATTTTATATATAATAAAATTGGCGATAATAAATATGCCGGTTTATTTAATTTACTCCTTTCAGCGATTTGAGATCCATTTGCAGGAAGAAGAAATCTTTCCGCGCGCAAAATGATAAATAATAACTTTTCTAGAGAGGACACAAACGTGATGTGAAACTATATTATGATTCCACCGCGCGCGCAAATAAAGCGAAGCGAGATAAAAAGAAAATGAAAGCGAAAAAGTTTTCGGCAAAGGGAGAAAAAGCATCGACATTAGCGATATTAGCCGCAGATATGCGAATAATGTTATTTGTCTCATAGAAATCCCGTATTTATATAACTTGATGATAATTTAATTTTTATTTGTCATATTGAATAATCATTAAATCCAGCTAAATAAGATACAAGTGTTCTTAATTAAGTCAAAGTTTAATAGAAAAGTTCCATATATATGTATATAGACATATTTAATGTACAATTATATATAAAAATTAATATATATTACATATAAATATTATATATATTGTATTTTATTATATATATTGTATATGTCAATTTTTTTTCCCCGGATAAAAAGGAGAAAATATATTATCTTGTCATTCTAACTACGATCTTATCTATTTTAAAAGATGAGATCTTAAATAAAATTTTCGTAATATCGATAACGTATGTGCATGTATGTGTATGTGTGCGTGTGTAAAAAAAAATTCGTATAGAAATTAATAATACTTTAATTATGAATACTGCTGATTAAAATTAATGACTTTGAAATAAATCCTTCTTTCTGAATATTTATTGCATCTTTCCTCTATTGTATATATTATTATCATTTTTTAAATATATATTACGTATTTGTAATAAACTAGTTACTTTCTAGACACGCAATAAGAATATTTTTATTTAGGACTTCAAAGAAGGACTCGACCTAGTAATGTAAGATTGAGGATGCGTTAAAATAGCGTTTCATTCGGGTAGTCCCCCTGGATAGCTCCAGATCCGTGCAATAGTGATAAGAACCCCAACGTATGTGCTGAATTATGAAAGCTGGCGCCACAGATAATCGATTGCGAAAATAGCCTTCCGTGTAAAGACGGATGCCTTAAAAGGGCCAAAGCTTTCCCGGTCATTTAATATCTTGCCCTCTCCCTATAAGCAACTTTACGCTTTCCCGCATAATATAACAAAAATATAGTATAAATAAATAAAAGAGGATTTGACACAATAGAGAGGAAGAGGAAAATTTTTCTTAGTTTATCAGATCATAAAATTTAATTTAAAAAAAAAAAAAAAATGAATTATTCTTATTCTTTTAAAATATTATTTGCAATTTTTTTAATAAAAAATACATTAAATTAAGCACTAATTGAGCAAGTTACTTATATATCGCGAAATAAAATTTATATATAAAACATAATGGATAGATAGAACAATAATAAAAAAAATAAAAATAATAATAAAATAATATTAAAAATGTACTTTATCGTCCTTTCAAGGAGAAAAAAGAAATATCGACGCTCTTAATTATTAGATCATGTATAACCATATCTCGAGTCGTAAATTGGAAGGGTCCGCTTTGCTTTGAAAAGAAAATGCCGGCGTATCATCTTTATTGTTGAACTAGTCTAAATTACTATCCACCGCAAGACGAATCGCTCGTAGGCCGAACTTTTTCGAAGGAAAATCTAACAACCCTCCTGCTCAATTGCCCTCCTGCGAAGGCGGAGGAGTTAGGCAATTTGTCTGGAACGTCCCCTTGCAGGCATCGATGCGTCAAAAAGAAATCGAAAAAACCAATGAAAAAGTGCGAGCGTTCCTTTAACTTCAATCAACGTATTCAATTATTTTAGCGGCTCTCGCAATTAATATAAAAAAATCAATATCAGAATTCACAGATGATAAAAAGATGACAATTCGTTTTTATTTAATATCACTGTGAATGTTTCGAAGAGACATATCTTTCTTTATCTTTAGGAAGTCAATATCGCAAGAAATATTCTTGCTTTAACAACAGAACACACATTTAATAATAGAGCTTTTATATAATAAAATATTTGAATACATTATTTGAGTCGAGGTTTTATTAAGATTTTTTATCTGTATAAAAAGCACACACATTGCCGGAAAAAGTTGACGGACTGTTTAATCTTCGGACAAAAGATCAATATAATGAACGATTCTATCGTCCACACGCAGAATGACAGAAAATAAATGAAGGAATAGAAGCGGAAAATATTAGTATCCAGGGTGTCATATGGTGGTACATACATATATATTGTAGTACTGTGTGATATTAGACGAGATTTCTTTTGGGAATTATTAGTCACGCATTTTTCGGAAATGTTGTTTTTTTCATTGGACATATGAAAAAGAGAGGAAGCTATTTTTTTCGTTCTCAGTTACGTCTCTCAATCATTTAATACATCAATTTCAAAAGCGATGTCAAAGTGCCTTTTCTTCTCTGTAATTTTTCTATATGATATATGTTATTTATTTAATATATTTAATTAATACGCGCTTATATATCGTATTTATAACGATTTGGTAATAATAAGAAATTATTTTAGGCGAGATAATCTTTGGAGAAATATTAATTATATTGTAGATATGAAATAAACACACAATCTCTCACAGAATACAATAAAATATCGAAAAATAAATAATTAAAATCTAGAAATATAGAAACATTTTTTATCTTTTTCCGTAAATTGACTTTTATCTTATTGTTGATGAAAATCGAAGATTTAATTATTGTGTGACACACACACACACACACACACACACACACACACACACACACACACACACACACACATATACCTAATATCGAAACATTTAATTTTTAAATGAGGTTTTTCATTCTTTTATTTCTTATTTGTTTTATTGTTATAAAATTCTCTTTATTACACATTATTTATATCATATTAATATTACGAAATAAACTGTAAAACAAATATTACAACTTTTCAAAGTACAATTTTCGTTAAGATACATTTAATTACGAATTTTAAAACAAAATATATCAGCGCACTGCGCAACCTTTACGGTTGTAAAGGTACAAACTTTATGATTTCCCGTTTCATGTTTTATATGTTACCTTTATAAGGTTATTAAGTTGATTGAAAAAGCGAGAATGATTAAAATTTTGAAAGAACTTTGCTATTTTTTTTTTTTTGTTATATTGTATTTTACATCTAAGGAAAATATTATTTATCTTATTATTTTATAAAAAGTTTAATAGAACAAAAATATCATTTATTAAAAGTTCAATTTTATTTAATCGAGTATATAATAGAATTACTAAAATAGTAAAATTCTTTTGTGATATTGTATGATTTGCATACTAATTATATACATTTTTTAAGATAAAATATAAAGATTTTGAAAAATATGGATAACTATTTGTTTCAGGTAAAGCTGTTCCGTTCGTCGAGTTGACTGTGGCACACGCTTCGGTCCTTACAATTTTGGCTATTAGCTTTGAACGATATTATGCCATCTGCGAGCCTTTAAGAGCTGGGTAAGTAATCATAGAAATGCGTGTTTAGGGAATAGATAAAAATGAATAATTAAATTTACTGGATTATACATCTGGATTTAATCCAATTAATTCAATATGCTCATAGATACGTTTGCACAAAAGCGCGGGCGACTATTCTTTGTATCTTGGCGTGGGTGGCAGCGGCGCTATGTACAAGGTGATGCAAAGAAAAGAAATTATTTCATTAATATTCTTTTATGCTTTATTAATATTCTTTATCTTTGCCGTTGCCTTGCTTTACATGTCTCTCACACATGCTTTTCTTCTGGCTGACGCACGTCGTTCTTTTTTCACTAAACTCTCTCCCGTTTTACGTCTACTACACATGACTGTAATACGAAGTCACCATCTACGAGTTCTATTAATTTCTCTTGCGAAAGCGTGTTTTAAAATGTACGGAAGAGCCAGTCACAGTCGGTCTTAATTAAAATCTATTTAAACGAATATATATAATCCAAGATAAAATATTATAAATTGTCAGATTATAAAATATAAAATAACTCAAAAAGCACTTAATAAAAAAATACTTTATTATAGTGTTTTGGAAAGCTCTCGATGTCAGCTATAAGAATACTAAATAAAAAATGGGAGTTTCCATTTAAGATTTTAATGTTGACCTCCGCATGACCTTCAAATGATTTTCCAAGGTCAAATCATTGTCACCATCTTATGGCCCTCTTGAAGCCACACAACTTTTGTTTGAAACATTTTTCTATTTAACGCAGTGTTTCTGAGATATTTGAGTGGGTCCTTTAAAACAGGGTACACCCTGTATATATCATATTTTGTCTCTCAAGGTATTCTCGTTATATGCATATTAGAACAGTGTTTACGTATGCTCGAGTATTGGTTGATGAAAATTGATACATGGCAATGCTTTCTTGACACTGCAGGTGATATAAAAAACTATCATCTCTGCAAACATTTATTATAAATATATGCAGGTAATTGATGTGCTATTCAAATGTATATCGTGCATAATATATTTTTGAATCATATGTTTCATGATAATATTTAAAATGAAAACTTACTCCTTGCCATAGCACCTTTAGAGAAAGAGAGACAGAATAATAATAAAATTGCTATCTTATTAATTTATTAAAATATCTATTATATTAGATTCGTGCAAAATGTTTATCGTAAAAAATTAGAATTGAAATATTAAATAAAATCGAAAACGCATAATTGCAGTAATTTATCCCAATCAAAATGTATCTGAATAACATACAACATTTTTTATACTTATTCTTTTTCTTTCTAAAAAAAATAAAAAAGGTCGCTCGTTTTTAAGAACTCAAATCAAAAACTTTATGCAAAACGGAGCTTGAGAAAAGAAATTTTACATCGGACACGGAGAAATCTTAAATTATAAAATTGCAGATTAGATTTACCTGTTAAGTGAATTTTCAAAAATGACCTCGAAATTATGTTTTTTTTTTTTTTCTTCTCTCCTCGCTGCATATTTTGAATAGAACGAATCGATAGAAAGGATCCGATAGAGGATTCGACGATTCGATTTTTGCTTCATAAAGTCCAACCGGCGTCTCTCTATATATCACCCTCGCACCCTCGCGTTTATCCAGATAAAGGCTGCCTTACACAAGCTGCGGTAGGACCGCACGCGCGTCATAAAAGCGATATCGCCCGTAAACCACTTTTCACAGAAGTCTGTACGTCATGTACGCGTTACGTGTGCAAATCGACATCTCCGAGTCGTCAAATACAAAGAGCCTAAGTTTACAGCCACTTATGATGAAACTTAGGGAGCTGCACCCTAAGCAAACATCGCGATATTACTAGAAACATATCTTGGATTAACTGCTACGTTCCAGAAGATTAATCTCGAATAAGAATTAGGAGTTTATTTGAGATTTTATTTTCTCTTCCACGATTCTTCTTTCCTACACTTTCTCTAAACTCGGTGATTTAAAAATGCATTTATATTTATGTTTATTTTGATCTCTTTCTCTCTTTCTCTCTCTCTCTCTCTCTCTCTCTAGGAAATGGAAAATACACTGTAATATGTGTACATGAAAGAAAATAAAAAATAGTATAAATGTGTATTTAACTGCATGTTTCGATTGTGTACGTAAAAAAAATTGGCGGGATAAACTCTTGCATCTATTTCTAATATTTTCTACTTCTAATTTTATCGTGGAAACGGAAAGTATACGAAGGAGAATCCGGATCTGGTATATCCGGAGTCTCGTGGATTACAGAAGGATTTTGTCGACACGATCTGGGGTTCTTAAGAAAAGCCGGATAACCGTATTAACGGGGATCGAGACACAGTCGCGTCGACCCTTCTCGAGCCTCGAAGATGTTTTTCAACTAAAAGCACGTTTTCGTATTGTAATTTTGGATTCGTTGCGACACGATGCTGATGGCGAAAGAAAACGGAAACTTACGCTACAGAAACCGATACAGATTAGAGGAATTAAAAATGTCCCCGTAATAGAGCTAAAATTGATACGTGACAGTGATTTATAATTGGGAAAAGGATATTTTTGCGTTTGTATACCGTGATTAATGTCGCTGTAGAATGAGGAGAAGAACTTATTACTGGAATAAATAAATTATAAATTTCTTTTGTCAATTTTAAGCGAGTAAAAAAATTGATACCATCTTACGCATTTATGGTGGAAAATTTGAAGCGTCATTTTTTTCCCGAGACGTTTGTTTTCCGTGATTGTTCGCGGAATTATTTTTACATTGAAACAAAAATAAAAAAGTTTAAAACTTCGTTTTTTTTTGTTTTTTTTATGCGACACACAAATTGCTACGATAAAGTAATAAAATCGCAAACGTGAGTTAAAGCAGATCTTATCGTGAACTCTCGTAAAAATTCGTGTCAAATAATATTGTACATCCGCGGTTTCTCCATCCGTTCCACTTGTAAATCAAAACGATTGGGAAACCTTTTTATTTTCATGGAAGATTTCTATGCAGAAGCACTTTTAAAATTGATTGCAACAGCATTGTATTTAAAAAAAAAAGAAAAGAAAAAAAAACTCTATTGGTGGGATTTTATTAATATAAAGATAATATTTTATCTTTTTTTTGTTTTAATTTTTTATGTTAAATATTTCTTTATTTATTATTACACACTCGTATATATGTATACGATGTCTAACAATTTTTCTACAAATTCTCTGATTAATTTGAAGTCAATATCTTTTTAGAGGAAATAAAAAAAAAAAATGATATGACTATAATTTTTTATTTCTAACATTATGTATCTTTTTAAATGAGCCTCAAATTAATATTCTTTTAAAATAAAGTTCAAAGTTGTAATTAACTGAATTAAATGGATATGACTTTTGGTTACCCATTTTAACCTCTTAGTCTGCAGGAAACTTTCTTTTGTATAAAAAATGGCTTTGAAAATTATTAATACTTGATATTTTCAATTGGCAATATTTCAGTTTGCGAAAAGAATTTTTCCAAATCAAATATTATAACTCTAAAGAAATGCAAATATGTTCTTTTTTTTATTTTACTAGATTACATCCACACAATTTCGCGAGCAGGGGCTAAAATCGGCTTTACAGGAAAATATAAATTCTCTCTCTCTCTCTCTTTTTTTTTTTTTTTTTTTTTTTATTAAGTTTATCTAGTCTTATCTATGACTGTAAGTCTTAGCAGTCACATATCTTAAAGTACTAAAATCTTTTACGAAAGAGAAAATTGTCTTCTTATTATATATTATGTATCAAATAGAAGCACCGCTTTCTTACATTATTTATTTTTATCCGTACATTTTCAATATATTATTACTGCAACTCTTGCTATTTTTCATTAAAATTTAGTATTCTTGTAGTTGACATCGAGAGCTTTCCAAAACACTATAATAAAGTATTTTTTTATTAAGTACTTTTTGAGCTATTTTATATTTTAAAATCTGACATATTTTGATATAAAAAATTAAATATCTCGTAAAATATACAGTTTTCGATAATCTTACCGTAATACTTCTATGTACAGAATAATGAGACAAATCAATTAGTATAAAAAAAAAATTGTTTTTAAGAAAATTATTTACAATGTATTTTTTTAAACATTTGTTTTTTTTTTGGCACTAATTAATTTGTCTTATTATTCTGTACATAGAAGTATTACGGTAAAATTATCGAAAACTGAATATTTTACGAAATATTTTATTTTTTATATCAAAATATGTCAGATTAAAATATAAAATAACTCAAAAAGTACTTAATGAAAAAATACTTTATTATAGTGTTTTCGAAAGCTCTTGATGTCAGCTACAAGAATACTAAATAAAAAATGGGGGTTTCTATTTAAGATTTTAAAGTTAACCTTCACATGACCTTCAAATGATTTTCCAAGGTCAAATCATTGTCACCATCTTATGGCCCTCTTGAAGCCACACAACTCTTGTTTGAAACATTTTTCGATTTAACGCAGTGTCTCTGAGATATTTGAGTGGGTCCTTTAAAATGGGACACCCTGTATATCTTATATTTCCATAAATTTTTCTTTTTCGCTTTCACGATGCAGATTTGTAGAATGTAATCTTCTGTGAACACAAAGCTCTGAAACATATTACTTGAAACTATTCCTTCTTCTTATGATAATCGCGAATTCCATGAATACCTTGCTACAATTCGAAAACACGGCAAATATCTTTGTTTTGAAGTCATACAGATTTCTCGTTTTTGCTTCTTGGTTTAATTAAATCAATATCTTGACGATCAATTATCATTAATTTTATCATTGTTGATAAACGCGCGCGATTGAAATATAATACACTGTTTTTCAAAGTTTCAACATTTAAATAGCTCGGTATAAATGCAAATTCTACAACTATAAAGGCAAAGTATAATATTTTTATGTTGCCTTTTTCAAAAATTATTCATTTCCATTCGTTAAGTTATCTGTTCTAGATTACATAGCGAGAAGAAATATTATCAATATATTTAAATGAATATTGAATCCCCGAAAACTGTGATGCGAAACACCTGCATAAGACATTCTATACGACGCTTTTTATTAAGGGTTAAAAAAAAAACTATCACTCTTTTTACACAGGCATGCGCGAAAGTGCGTCGAGATAAATGGAGGTGTGCAATTATCGAAATCACATTTCTTCAAGCACTTGAGGAAATCCGATACTATCATCTGCGCGCGAAAATCGAGTTTGCCTTGTAATAGGTGCAAAGGCCCGAACAAAAGGGAAACGCGATATTCTATTTCACGACGTGGCAAGGCAATCGTATAGAGACATTTTCCCTCGTCTATTTTCGTAGCAGAATGATCACTTTTTTACCTATACCTATATATAGAGTTTACTTTTTCTATAAAATTTGAATAAAATTTATTTAAACATTATTTATCTATCTAATATCTACGCTCGCATTGAATTTACAGATATAAAAAGTAGACCCATTATCAGCTTGCATTTCCACAGGGAATTGTTGCGTTAACTATCGCGAGAAAAATAGAAAAAAAAAAAAGAACAGATTCTTTTTACTTAATTTATATTAGATAGATACGAAAATAATATTTAAATGAATTTTATTCAAACATTGAAAAAGCAAACTTCATATACAGGTATAGATAAGAAAGCAATCTTTTTTTTTTCTTTTTCTCTCTATAGAGATAAATATATATAGCCAGTATATGCTGATCTATCTATTTTTTATGCTCGGATTTGATCGTGTATGTAAATCAATGATCGGCTATTGTTAGCTTATTTTATCTCAATTTTAGATAATAAATTCTACGTTAATCTCTCTTATTCTTTTTCACAATAAGAATGATTGAGATTTTCATAAAAAACGCGGGAAAAGAATCGCTCGAACAACTTGACCCAATTTTAGAGCTTGCGCAGTTTCTTAATGACGCTTACAATTAGACATTAATCTTTATAGCTTGAATTCTTTATTATAAAAAAAAAGAAAAATGTGTGAAAAGGAAAGGCTAATCTCTCTCCATTTTATATATAAGTGTAATTCCTTAATGACCCTTACAATTGGACATTAATCTTTAAGTGCTCACGTCGAGCCAGCTTCACCATATCCATTTTTCTTTCGCTTAAATTTTTTATTATAAAAAAAAAAAATGTGTAAAAAGGAAAAACTCATCTCTCTCGTATTTCTCTTTCATTGTAAAATTCATAAGCGACACTTTTGACGATTATTCTCATAATAATTTATTATAATACTCTTTTTAGACGACGTACAGACACATTTCGCGCTACAGCAACCTTATCGTAATGATAAAGCTTATTTAGAGAGCCTGTTTGTGGTTGAATTTTATGAATTAATTCTATTTTTGGTAAAACTGCATAAAAGGTAACACTTCCAATTTTGACGCTACTTAAATATGTTATAGGGGAGGTTCTTCTGAGTAATTAAAGCCGCAAGAAATAAATGGGGGCATTGGTTTAGGAGATACAAGAAATTAAAGTTTCA
Source organism: Polyergus mexicanus (assembly GCF_030449975.1). Lineage (NCBI taxonomy): Eukaryota > Metazoa > Arthropoda > Insecta > Hymenoptera > Formicidae > Polyergus > Polyergus mexicanus. The sequence goes on from NW_027223324.1 coordinate 5,517,497, forward strand.
CTGTTTTAATATTTTTTTTTTTCTCGGATATTATAAAGTAATATTAGGAAAAGTTTAGTTTGTATACGTTGTATTTGTTATAGAGCAGACGAAAAGGTATTTGTTTACATTTATTTAAGGGAGGTACAGCATGTAACTACACGAATTTGTGAGTCTTGCTTTGAAAAATATTATTTATTGAATGCGTGGGTGGGGGAGGAATTCCGTCCCGTAAATGTCACAAACAGCTTTTTTTTTCCGACGAAAAAATAAACTATACAGCATACTTTAATGTCAAATTTCAATTTGTTATATTAGGTGTACAACTTTGCTTCCGCCGTTTTTTTCCGAAATTCAAGGCTTTATTGTAAAAAACTGGTTATACATTTAAGAGGCGTTTTGAAATTGCTTGTTGAGTCACTCCCAATGATCGTGCCAATTCTTTTTGACTTTGACTCGAGTCTTCGTTAAGTAATGCCTCCAATTCTGCATCTTCGAAAACCTTCTCTCTTCCACCGCTATGCCGGTCTTCGACGTGAAAATCACCGTTCTTGAAGCGTTGAAACCACTCGCGACACGTTCTTTCACTGATAGCGGCTTCACCATAAGTATTTGACAGCATTCGATGAGCCTCAGCCGCAGATTTCTTCATATTGAAGCAGAAAATTAAAACCTCCCGCAAATGACGAGAATTTGGCTCGTAAACTGACATTTTCAATCGAGAATAACTTTATGATGCGGACACAAATCGACTAATGTTTCTATGGGGTTATGTTGACAGATGTCCAAGTTTATCGCATGACGTCTATGATCTATTTATTTCGACCGCTACTTACCGTTAAAGCCATCTATAGGAAAACGACGGAAGCAAAGTTGTACACCTAATATCTTTTAAACCAATGCCGCCCCCCTCCCCATTTATTTCTTACGGGGAATTACTCAGAAGAACCTCCCCTACAACGTATTAAGTGGCGATGAAATGGGAGGTATATTATCTTTTATGCAGTTTTATCCTATTTTTTAAAGATAAAACTTTTTAAAGAATTTGTGTCACAAATTGGTAATTATTTTTTAAATAAAGCAGAGAATATAATATCAAATATTCTTAAAAATTTTAGAAACTTTCTTTTACGTATTTATTCTCTCTGTTATATAAATTTACTTAACGCGAAATAACTTTCCTGACACAATTAATCAGAGTGACCAGTATATATTGTACCTTGCAAGATATCTTCATAAACATTATATTATGTGAAAATATAATTAGCCAATTAAGCGAATAGAATAATTCGCAAAGGTTTACCAAACGCATCTGTCTTTACCAAGTTAAGACGCGCTTAAGTAGTTTTGGGGAAGTAAAGCCACTTAAGCACACGTCTTAGCTTAGTAGGCGATGTATCAACGTATATCACAAACTGCAATCCTGTCTTTATCTCATCAGTCTAACGTCGCGTTATCGATCCATCTCCGCGAGGGCCATTTCCGCCGGGTTGTTCTTGAATCATTGAACGATCGACTAAGCTTCGTCTTGTATCTCTGCCTACTTCTTCTCTCCGCTTGTCACCGCGAATCGACGTCATCGATAATGGCGGTTGCCAGAGAAGCAAATACGAAATAAAGAGTACGTTCTTGCTTTTCCTTTTCTTTCTCGGTTGCAGCCCGATGGTCTGGGTATCGCAGTATCGCGAAATGAGGATGACGGGTCACGGGATCGCGCAGATCGTCGTCGCTGACGTCGGGAGCGATCAGCAGATGACGGATGATGTGGTGGATCGCGTGCCGGTATGCCTTACAGAGGCCGACACCGTCGCCAGTGTCACGTTCTTCCTGCTATTGGTGTTGCTCTTCTTCGTCACGCCGTTCGTGATACTCGTCGTCCTATACTCGTTGATCGTGAGTCACCTTATTCGCGACTCGTCCGGTAACACCACCAGCGACTCGTATCACAGCCGTGCCAGGAGACAGGTGGTGTACATGCTGCTGACCATAGTCGTAAGCTTCTTCGTGTGCCTGTCGCCCTACCGGCTCCTCATCTTCTACATCGTCATAGCTCCCGCCGAAGAGATAGCCGCGATCGATTACGACACGTTTTTCGGCCTGCTCAATTTCTGCAGGATCATGTTTTATTTGAACAGCGCCGGCAATCCGATACTCTACAATCTGATGAGCAGCAAGTTCAGACGAGGTTTCCTGATACTGTGCGGTCTCGCGAACGAGAGTGGCGAGACGCGTCTGAGGAGCACGATCGTCAGCGCGAGGAGAATCGCGACGAATCGGCAGGAGGATCGAAATCAGGAGGAGAACTTTTTGTGAAATGTAGAGTGAGAGAAACAATACGACTGTGACTTGCCGTCCAATGTAAAATAATATGGGTCTACTTATAAAGGATCTCAACGACGTATCAAATGAAATATCAATTAATATTGAACAAAATACTAGCGTTGACATTTTTTGTCAACCAGAAAACTATGCTCAATTTGATATGCTTGCAATAAAACGATACGAAAATATTAAAAATACTTACCAAGAAAGAAATAAGTATCGGAAAGTTATACTTGTCGCAAAGGAAAGCATTGAAAAATCATACATACTTATATTACATATTGGAAAATTATATTTATAACAGAAGAAAGAGGAGCATTAAAAAATGATAACTTTTATTTGTATTCGTGCAATAAATCATTGGAAGAAAAAGAAAGAGAGAGAGATAGAGAGAGAGAGAAACTTAAGACTGAATGAGAAAAGGAGAACTTCTGTGCTTAGATTAAATGGGACTAACGTGAGAAAAACTTTCGACATTCTATGAGATATTAAACTTCGATTTTCGCGAAAGTTATAGGCGAGAATCGAACAAACGATTTGCGCGAATAAACTTGAAAAGTTTCAAGTTTAAGTAATGTGATTTCATTATTCACTATTGCAGACGATTAAGTGTACACGAATCTGATAATAATTAAAATGTCACATGAATATTTCTTATATAAATACATTAATATTTTTAATGCAGAAATATATAGAATTTTCGTGAATCTCACGAATGTCCTCCTTCTTCCGCAAGTTTTCTTTATTTTTCAAAAATCATAAATTATTAATATTTATTTTGCCGAAGAATAAAAAAATTTTTATTAAAATATTCTTTTTAATAGGTATTGTAGATGCTTTTAATAGGTAGAGACTTAAGGCTGTGCATGGTACGCAACATTATGATAATTTACTAAAACGCGACACGTGCACGCGACAATAATCGATCTCTGTCTCTTTTAACACATTTTAGTCCGATATTGCTAATGGTAACCTACGAGATGGAGGAGAACGACGACGGTTCGTACGTCCCTACTTGTACAACCTCACCTTCGATGGAATGGATGACGGTCTTCATTCTGACGACCATCGTGGTATTCTTCGTGATTCCCCTGCTGATCTTGATAGTCCTATATTCGGTGATCGCGAGACACCTGATGGCGAATCCGACAATAAGTCGTGGACCGGCGAACAATCTGCTTAAATATCGCAAGCAGGTAGTCCTGATGCTGGGCACGGTGGTGCTGTGCTTCTTTCTGTGCCTGCTACCCTTTAAAGCCTTCACCCTCTGGATCATCATCACGCCACCCAAGATAGTCGTCTCGCTCGGCATAGAGGGCTACTACAGCCTTCTGTATTTTTGTAGAATAATGTTGTATTTGAACTCGGCGATCAATCCAATCCTTTACAATTTGATGTCGACCAAATTCAGGGAGGGTTTCCTCAGACTGTGCGGCCTGGGGCCTACTAGACGGAAAAAGAAGAAGACGTCGGAACGTACGGGCACCTATACGACCGGATCGACCAATTGCAGCAGCAATCAGTCGGATTTTTGGCGAAGACACAGCAGCAACAAGAGTTGCACCGTCAAAGTACCATGCAATGATCAAGCATCTGCGGACAAACAGATTAAATTGCCTTTACTTACCGCCGTCGTGGCCGGAAGTATCGTTAAGAAGAAGCAGGAAAGTTACGTTTGACTTTTCGTAGGCCAGACTGATTTAAAACGCTTTATCTTGTCGCTCTGTCTTGCGACTTTTTGGAACTTTTCGTTTCATATCTTGGAAATTCTTGAAACTTTCGTTTCATATCTTGCGAAATTATAATTGAATTTTCGAGCATTGCTTATCAAGGTGACTATATATATTAACGAATACTTTGCATATAATGACATAATTTTACACAAATCCGTTAAAGGATTAAATACAGGATCTATAAATTGCGCAATAATGGAACTGGATTTTCTCTTGTCCCTCGATATACTCCAGTTCTTTTCGTTGTCTACTTTGTATATGTGTGATCACATAGATAATTTATTAAAATTAAATAATTAATGATAGACTATTTAAAGATTTTGTAGCAATGGCTATGGAATAATTGTTAATTAAATGTTCAATGAATGTTACTACGTTAGCGTTAGATTAGGTGCGATTCACAAGTCCAAACGAGATTAGAGTACAATAATTGTATTAGATATATGCTGTGACAAGATCATGTTATATGATTTTAGTTCCTCGATTTTATATGTAACATATACGTATTGTATATATATATATATATATATATATATATAAGTATATGGTATATATATATATAATATAGACCTACATATAAACTACGTAACACGGTAAGTAGAAATGGTTCTTCCAACAATTAAGAAATGCATAGGAAAAATAAAGAGGGCAATCATTCGTTCCTAAATATTTTAACTTAAATATTGTGATACATTTAATTTAAAGATTTAGTGAAATAAATATGTAGGCAAACGAGAACTAAATATAGTAGGTATAGGAATGTGCAAACTCTTATGCAAATAACGAATTTATTTTTTATGATTCTTCTCGTTATATCTCGCCTTTTAACATCATTGCATTAGCATTTGTTATATGTATTTTAGGAATAAAAAATTCGCTATTTCACCGATGAAATCACTGATAAAATTCGATGACCAAGTAAGATGTGAAAGCAAAATCATAAATTTTGTACATAAAGTCAGAATTAAATTGCATTTTAACTTGATGCGATTTTGTTATCGAATATAGTAGTTATAATGTGTAATAGATATTTTAATAGGCATCTGAGAATAAAATACCTTTTAACGAGGGTAGGTAATTTAAATATGAGATACGGCTTGAAAAACTATCGCGTATTAAACACAATCGCAAAGTAGCAAATTTACATGAAATATTTCGAAAACTACGAAGCTTTTATGCAATTGTAGAGATGCTTATATAAAAAAAGTTTTATGAATTTTTAGCATTAGCTGCATGTTGTTTCATAAAGAAATAAAAGAAAAGTCTGACTTAAATATATATATATATATATATAGACACGTGGTCGGTGTTTTCATTGCTAAACTAATGATAATTCAATTCCGAAGTCGACTCGAAAAATTGCAACACTGTTAGCTGTGCTATTTTTAATGGCATTCTTTTTTATTAACGAGTATTCTTTAATAAATATGATTAATAGATAAATTTTTATCATAAGTTAATTATTTATCGTTATTTATTATAATTGCCAAAGATATTTTAGAGAGAGAAAGAGAAAGCTAACACACACCTTACAAAAATTATTTTTAAAATTATCTACAAAAGAAATTTATTATATTATTATTATTATTATTACATCATTTGATACCAAGTTGATCAAGTTTTTAATATTAATGCAATTTTTTTTTAATATTACAGAAATAGTATCAATATTGTTTATATACATTTTTTTGTGCCAATATTATTTATAAAAGTTTTATAGGAAACAATAAAATATTAACAAAATTAACACCATACAGCTAAATGCTATTGTATATAAAAATCTTGAAATTAAATACCGGAAAACAAAAACATTCGTGAAAAATAGAATGTAAGAGTTACGCCCAATGTTAAATATAACCAGAAAATATTGATATCCAAGTATTATGTCGGCTCTGCTATAATTTATAACATTCGATAGAACTATGATTCGATTGAGCAGCAGCAGCATCCATTTGCGAGCATTACCGTTTAGATTTAAGGATATAAATTTAAATTAATCACGTTCACAAAATTTGTCCTCATTTATTATCTTTGTTACGTACAACCATATATTATCGCGCTAAAAAAAAAAAAAAAAAACCAAATTGAACGCAAAAATCTTGTATAAAGAGTAAATCGGAATTCTGCTATTTTTTCTCAATTTTAAATTTATTTATATATAAGATTTTTGTTTAATTTAATTATAGAATATTATATTGCAAATAATTTGTTATCTGTTTTAATAATAAGTATATCAACAATTAAGACTCTGTAAAATGAAACCTGCTTACTACAAATTTGATTTGCGATTTGATTTGCTTAATTCCTTACATCAAATAAACATGGAATCCATGTCTTTGGCAAATATTCTCGTGAAGCGAGAGAGAGAGAGAGAGAGGAATGGAATTCTGATATGCTAAATATATTAAAAGTTATATAATTTAATATAAGTTAATATTTCGGGAAATAAATATTATATTATAAATAATGCACCCGGACGCGCATCTGCATGTTAACAATTCTCTCGTAATTGGAAAAGAAAGTTTGATGAAATTAAATTTATTTAGACGAAACAGAATATTTCAGCTTGACATATGAACAATTTTCAACGCAGAATCAATAAATATTTATATAAAATAATTTGCTTTAGTTGCATACATATTAATGGTATAAGTTATTTTAGTAACTGTATGATAAAATCAATTTAATTTGAGGTCTATTTAAAGAATGAATCGTGTATTAAAAATATTGGCTTTATAAATCCTTATTTTAGCAATTTATAAAATATTGGAACGTTGAAATAAGTTGTTACGAAGCAAGGATATGGAACATTTTGATATATTTTATATTGAAATAGTCAATTAATATATAAGCAGCTTGTATTTATCAATGGATAATACGAGTTATCAATTTTAATAAGTAATAAATATATTAGTATTGTTTCTCGAGTAAACATAAGTTCATGTATTACACATTCGTAATACAATATAATATCGAAAGCATTACGTTTTTCAGAACGTAAATGCGTAATCCATCAGTCAAGTGAAGAAAATTTCGAGAGAATTGTAATAAAATATTATTAATTCCTGTAAAATAAAATTACGAACAATGTATCGTAAGATCATAAGTTCCTGTTTGTATAACTTGGTCTATTCCTATTTATTTGTAGTTATTAAAATAACTATTGCGATTTATTGTTACGTTATTTATTGAAACGTAGATCGTAAATAGAAAGAGATAATTTATTTTATTAGGAGAGTGTATGGGTATTTGTAAATATCTTGTATAATACAATTGTTTTTATTAACAATCTAAAAAAAAAAGAGAGAGAGATATATATTTCTTCGCTTATCTACAACATGCCTTCGTTTCGTGAGGAGTAATCCCTAATTACAATTATGACTAGGATATCAAAAATTAAATAATATCCAAAAATAGATAATTCTTATATTTAAGGAAAGAGATTCCAGAAGCTATATATAATATCATCTATCCGTGCTCGCTCATCGCTTATCGCGTTTTACAAAAATAATATCATTCGCCAAGTTATCCAAGTGTTCGACAAAACTGTAAACGTAATATCCCCGCTGTTCCATCATATCGATCAGATACTTTCGTCCCTTCGGATCGTGTATGTATTCGACGGATAAGGCCTAAAAGGTACAACGTACATCTCAATGTGCCGTGGAAATTATTACATTCCGTTAATGGGAACGGAAGTTACCAAGTTCCAGCTGCGCAAATAGAAATGTAGAAATTTCCGAATGAATCGCTATACGTGCCTTTATATCCACCTCGTTAAACGGGATTGTCTCTAGTACGTCGATCTCATTGCCTTCGATATCGAGACTGAAATAATCGATTGTCTTGACTCCCAATGCAGCGATATGAAGTAACAATGGCAGGCACTGCACGCGAATGTGCTCGCCCGTGTGAGCGACGTCGAGCGTATTCGCGGATACGCTTTCCGTTTTATCCTCGGGCTCGTGCAGACGCCCCACGTTCCTTGCCATGAGAAAGGACGCCTGTAATTTTAAGAAACTCGTTACATTCTTTCCCTCGAAGATCGCGTAATATCCCGAAGCTCGTGTGACTTTTCAAAGTTCGAGTTAACAGTCCTTAGTACGTACTAAGAAATCGAAGCTCTCGATTTTCGCAAATGATATCGCTACCACGAAGTCATCGTTAACGATGACACGTCATTGATCATTATTCCTTACCACTGTTGGTCTTTTAATAACGCTGAGACACGTCGGCGAAAGATAAGCTCTTCTGTTCTTTTGGAGCATTTTTGTAAAATTGATGGGATCCGCTTCTATCAGAAGACCCGACCATCCATTAAATCGCTCCAAGAACAACGTGTTGCTACGCGTTTCCCCGTCGTACGCACCGCATTCTATGAAAAATCCATTTTTCTGTAGAGGATAATAAAGGAAAATTTGCTATTTATTAACGTGCCAAGAGATTCTCTCGATCGGGCCTAAATACCGCGTTATTCGTTGAATTGTTTTGTTATTCCTGCGAAATATCATCTCGCTTGCATTTTCCATGAAATTATCGTAATTGTTTTACTACCTTATCATCGAAAATTTCGCGTATCACAGTCGCTTGTCCCATCGATGGATCTTTAACGTCCGGTTCTTCAAGAATATACGACTCATTCGAATTATAATTCCATATTATCCAATCCTGTCGAATATTCGTCGATAGATCGTGATAAACTTCCGGATTCAGTGCGGATATACTTTTGTTGTTGTACCATTTTTCACCTAAATAATATTTCATTAATCGTCGATTATCTTTAGGAATTTATTTTTCAGATTAATTAGAAGAAATATGAAATTTGCAAGACACACACCGTGCCAATATTATTTTTACAACATACCCGACGTATCATGTCACATTATTATTTAAAATAGGAAAAGAAAATTTTAATGTACAAATTAAAAGCGTTTTCATTGACAAGTGATTTTCTAACTTTTACATTAAAATTTCCTTGATTAATTTACATAATTCAGGAATAATATCACGACGATAGAGCAATTCTTTTTCTCCCCCTTAACTTTGATAATATAATGCAGCATAACGGGATTGCTGCAGGATACGATTGTACACATACATATATCCTTTTCTAAAAAAAAAAAAAAAAAAAAAAAAAAAACGATAATTCAACAATATTGTTTCTAAAACCTAGAACAAGCAATTAAACACTTTACGCGAATTAGTTATTATTCCTTGCGTCACTGCACTCATCAAACTTTTTTTACTTGAACAAATTATGTTTTTGGGAAAATAAATATTTCGCAGATAAGCAAAAAATACAGTCATATTATATAATTGATACAAGTCACGAAACAGAAAAACATTTCTTACAAATATACAATATAATATGGAACAATTTTTTAGAGATCTCTAAAAAATCTATTCAGTATTTTTTTTTTTTTTTTTTTGTTTAATAAAAGAACAGGAATATTTAGGTAGATAAAATTTAATCAATACGCATATATGAATAAAAATTATCTATATCTTCATTATTCAAATTAATGCTATCAATAAGAATCAATCAATATCAAAATTTGAAATTGCTTGCTTTCGGTAATAATAGATGTAAGTCTTATATTTCAAATATGAAGTAGTATCGCAATGTTGTTAATAATTCGCTTGTTAGTAATTTGCAATATTACTATCGCACAAAGCTCTGTTATTTGCATAATAAAAACGAGCACAGAATAACAGATCGTACGTTCCATTATCGCGTGGTACAAATATTATACACGATCTAACAAAGTATCGATAATGTATTTTAGAGCAACGGCATGAGAAATTTCTCAACTTCTTCTAATTTCAATTCTACATTTATTGGATTAATTTTTTTTTTTTTTTCTCCATTAATAAGAAGATTAACTACGGAAGAAGATTCCATTAGCGATTCTCGTTTATTATACATATGAACCGCATTCGCTAAGGCAATAAAAAAAAAAAAAAAAAGACGAGTCTCATACCTTTTCTTTTGTAGCTATCTGTTCGCTAAATATCGTTTAATAAATTTATTAGAGCCACTTACCGGCGGAAAAGTTATACCAAGTCCGCAGCACTGTAATAACGACGAGAAGAAAATTATTACTCGTGTCGCGAGAAAAAAGGAAAGAAATTCGCAGAAATTCTCACCAGTTTGGTAAAGTTCCTCGGGTACATCGTCGAAATATGTGTCGCGTTCCGTAACGTTTGCCTCCCGAACAGTCGGATAACTCGTGAAAAGTACGACGATAATAACACACGAAGTCAAGGCGATCAGAAAGGCCCACTTTCGACGCCAGCAATAGTTCAGGACAACACGCGTGTGCACGCGTTGGTAGCCATACGCGTTCATTGGCATCGTACTAACGTGATAGAAGCCGAATAGCTTCTTCCACATGAGTCATGAAAGAGCGAAACGTAAGGAGTCGGCAGGAAGGCTCATTGCGACTATTGCACACGCGCGATTTATCGTCAACATTTTAATATCGTTCGTCGTGTTAATCTTTCCAAGTGACAAATCAACGCTAATTATGATTTATTGCATTGTTGCACGAGACTATGTGATAACTGTCATGTTAATGATTACGAGTAATTATTATGAAATGATATATTCTTAGGGCTAATAAAACAACGAGGCGAATATAAAAATGAAAGATAATGTCTGTTTCATAAGCTTATTTTATAATTTTAGTAAAAAATTGACAAATATTTTCATTTCGCGCACCTTTGTTAAATACATTCAAGAATCTGTTCAAAATAACTTTGTATATATGTTTCTTTTATATTTATGGCCTCGTATGTAACGTCTAAATTTAAACTCATCAAAACAATCGTTATTTATTTTAAGCTAAATATTAGAGAGAAATCTGAATTTGCATTTTTAATATACAAAAAGAAATGCTAAACATTTGAAATATATTAAAAATATTACAATATATATTAAATGTGAAGCATTATATATATAAATTATCAAAAATATACATAACAAATACTCTCTCTGTTTTTTTCGATAAAATTTAGCTTATTTTATTTATTTATATAATACTATAATTACTATAATTAACCTTCGCGAAAATTATTAGGTGTACAACTTTGCTTCCGCCGTTTTTTTTTCCGAAATTCGAGGCTTTATTGTAAAAAACTGGTTATTGCTTGTTGAGTCACTCCCAATGTTCGTGCCAATTCTTTTTGACTTTGACTCGAGTCTTCGTTAAGTAATGCATCCAATTCTGCATCTTCGAAAACCTTCTCTCTTCCACCGCTATGCCGGTTTTCGACGTGAAAATCACCGTTCTTGAAGCGTTGAAACCACTCGCGACACGTTCTTTCACTGATAGCGGCTTCACCATAAGTATTTGAGAGCATTCGATGAGCCTCAGCCGCAGATTTCTTCATATTGAAGCAGAAAATTAAAACCTTCCCGCAAATGACGAGAATTTGGCTCGTAAACTGACATTTTCAATCGAGAATAACTTTATGATGCGGACACAAATCGACTAATATTTCTATGGGGTTGTGTTGAGAGATGCCCAAGTTTATCGCATGATGTCTATGATCTATTTATTTCGACCGCTACTTACCGCTAAAGCCATCTATAGGAAAACGGCGGAAGCAAAGTTGTACACCTAATAAATGAGATTGAAAAGCAGATTACGAATGTCCGAATGTTAATTTTGTCTTTTGTATCGTTACGCGTTGTATTGAATAAACAACAATAGGTTTAATGCAATAATGCACGTAACGAGGACTCGGTTCTTTGAAAATTTCAATTCGCCTTTTTTTTTTTAATCTAGTAAAATTGACCTTCGCGGGAATTGAATGGAATTGAAAAGTGGAATACAAATGTGTATAGACGATCGGGAAAAAATGTAAAGGGGCACGCGAAAAATATACATAACAGTGCGACAACATACCGTACATGAATATCCTGGTGAAAACAACTTTTGTACGAACATAGAGAAGGATTCTACGTGATAGAGAAATTTTTTTCAATACGCTGTGTCTCCAAAATATTCTGCTTTTTCGAAGAAATATCAATTTGCATTTTTAGCATGCAATATCGATAAATATTGTAATCGCTTAAAAATTTCTGTATCGAATACTCCTGATATTTTTGATCAACCGTCGATTAAATTATTTATCAAAATTAACGAGCATGAAAATAAGGATAGAGTCTGAGCAAAATACGTAAGACGAGAAAATAATAAATCGATCAAAGATTCATTTATCGAATTCAGATGTAAATAAAAATTATAAACTATTTATATAAATTAAACACTTACTCTCATAATATACTTTTATAATAATTTTAAATTACAATTCTTGTATTTCTCATTATCGCTTTCACGCGTTATACACTTTGCGCTCAGACAAATTTAATATGTATATATATGCATGAACTTTTGACCTTTATTTAAGATAGATTGTGTCTCTAAGTTTTTTTTAAACAAAATCGCTAAGTAATTCTGCCGAAAAATTATTAAGATGACAGTTTCTATTTTATTTTTGAAATCTTTTTTATTATTCGTCTTGACAGATAATTGTTAGATTTGTCTATCATTGTTTATCTAGGTGGATATTATCAGGTCTCTTATACGCGATGATCGATTTGGCAAGTATGTCAGTTCGTTAAAGAATTAAATGGCAAAGCGACAAAATGCTCATGTAACACGCGAGAAACTCGTGGTATTCGCGCGACACGAAACCGCATATACGACATATGCACGCTTACTACGATCCGAAGCTGCAGTGCAAATGCATCACGGTTTCGACGCCGAGAGATAAATTTAGCACGAGCATTTTCGCGAGCGCGTCGAATGAATCGCGCGATGACGGTTCGCGAAGCGACGACTGTTGAAACGGTATCTGTTCGCAATGACACTCTCGAATATTTCGCAATAAAATATACAAACGAGGCGACAACACAAACCGAGAGATCGCCGCTCACTGTCGTATCCCGACTACGAATATCATCGAGTATCGTCGATCCCGAAGCTCGAATATACTATTCGAGACATATGCGTGGGTATACACAAGGTGTCCCGGAATGAACGGGTTTAAATCTGAATACTCGGATCGCCTGACAGCTGATTACACGACGGACGTCGTGTCAAGTCGGGCTTTCCTACATATTTGACGTTCAGTTACACACGTAGAAAACGGGGTTTCCCACATATCACCGAATGAACTTTTAAATTAAACTTTGATCTTATTATGCCTGCAGATTTTCATTTCGTAAAAACATACGTTAATAATAATGCGATTGAGGAAGAGAGAAAATATAATTGCAAAATACAAGTAAACTCTAAAATTATATTCTCTTTCTGCGCGTTTTTATAATATAATTTTATCCTTTATTTTATAAATATTACAAGTTTCGGATAAATAAGAATGAAGAAAAAGGAACGAACAATATCTTGATGATTCTTCGAAGACTTTGAAAATCATATTTTCTTCGGAGAAAATATTAATCCATTAATGTTCAAAGTTTTTAAACGAGGATGAGCGTGTCATGAATACCTCGACAGGCTTTCGTTCTAAAACCTGTTCTCTAACTTTTTATTACCCCCTGCTCCAATCAGACTTTGACACGTGCAGTTATTTAGTTTTATTAAATTGCAAATTTCTTTGATAAAAATTAATTTTTGGCTTTAAAGAATTTATGCATTTTTAATTTAAACAGATTCGAGTGTTAAATATTTCTATAGTTAAATATAAAATTTAGAAAATTTTATTAAAATAAAATTTATTAGTATGTCAATTAAAGAGAATATAATTTCTTTATCTTATTTTTACTAAAGCTTGAAGAAAATTTTATTTTGCAAAAAATTTATTATTTCTAATCTTGAATTATTCAGAAATTAGAGATACATAATTGCTAATTAATTAATCAATAAGAAACAATAATTGTTGAGTTAACATTCTTTACAAAAGAAATTCGAGTTGATTTTCTTGAAAGAAAATACCGAGGCGCTGATCGCCTTTCCGATTTGAGTGGTTAAAAATAAAAAAATTTTCGCATCCATCGTATAATTCAATCTGTTTGAGGACATTCTACGTATGGATGTATATGACATAAATATAAACGTGTGCCTCTTACATTACTGTAATTATTATGAAAACCATATAGTACATTTACTCCCAAGCACGTTAAACACATACATTTATACTGACTTATATCTGTCATTAACGATATTGTTGTATTACTGATATCGGCATATAGTCTTTGTTAAAAGGACTTGCTCACATAGGACGAGGATTTTTTTTTTTACGTAAGAACGCACATCGCGTGTGCTCTCGCAATTACACGCATAATCGCAGGTAGTATTTTTTTTTAAATTTGTATCATGAAATGTGCACTTTCTGCCATACAGTTTATTAACATAAATGACGTGTACATATATGAACGACCAGCAATAATTGCTTTACATATTTTTATTTATTAATACAACGGAGTTTCTCCATCAAAACTTATTCACTATACAAGGAAAAGTCATTAAGTAGACGTCACGTATGGTTAATGAAAAAAATTTTGCTATACATGAACTGTTATCAAATTGGATATATATTGTGTCGACAAACATTTTTTGCCACAATCAGAATTAATTTATTCCATTTACAGAGCCCACATTCATTTGTGCCTTGACTAATGACTTCACAGAATTTTTTTCAACGAATATTTGTAATATACTTAATGACTTACCCTTATATCTTATATTAGAATAGATGTTGAAATTTGATTTGGGCGGGCGGAAGAAATTATTGTCAACATTACCAGAGTAAATTTCTGTTTTATCACGTGTCAGTAATATTGATTTCTATTTTCATCAAGTGGGTAAAGATAATATTAGATCCTTGACATTATCGATCGTTTCAATCGTTGGATGTAAATATGATATTTTACAATTTAAAATTATTGATCCCGACATATCCTGACATTTTGAAAGTATATGTATATATTTACACACATTACAATATATTATATATTTTTGTAAACTCGATTTTTCTATAAAAGCAATCGATATGTCAACTACTTTTCGATTATTCTCGGATTTATTTTCATTTTAATCTCTCGATAAAAAATGTACTTATATAGAATCGATAAATTTAGAAAAGTTTAAATCCTTCATTTTTTTTAAAAGTGTGTAGATTTTACTTAAAAAAACTCAACATACATTTCTCATATGTGTCAAAAATAAAATTATTTAAAATAATCATTATATTTTTTAATTCACAAAATCATTAATTGATATTTATATTAGTCAGTAAAAATCCTACTGAAACATTCGTGTGCAGTTCCATATAACAAAAGAATATCCATTCTAATTTATTTAACGAAAATAAAAAAGGCGCAATATATATATATATATATTTTTTTTAAACGTATATTTTGAATCTTCACGAAATCTTCGATAAACGTCCATGAGATAAAAATCTCATCATGAAAGTGCAGAATACGCAAGTATGTATAAAATGTTTTAGTTATAAATATTTTAAGAACACCCTGTATGTGTGTTCTGGCTATCTGTACGTTCGTCGGTCGCTCTTTACTTCTTTTTCACCCGATGAACGTCATCAGTTCTCGGGCGGATCAACGACAATCGGCGACGAAGCGTCGACGGTGACAGTTGACGCAGTGGCGGCGATCACATGATTTTGACGTTATAGCGCGGCTGCATCGTCGTTTCAAACATGGCCGCGGCGGAATGCGAAACGAAGGAGAGCACCTCTCTTTCGGCGGACCTGTTGAAGACACCGGTCTTATCCGACGAGACCGTAAGCACGATCGAGAGGCAGGAGGGCTCCGGCATTCCGTTGCAGACTCCATGGACCTTCTGGCTTGACAAGTAAGAGAGAACATAATTATTTTTCTCATATAACCCTCCCTATCGCTGCGCGACGCTTCGTCGGCGCATACATGAATATATATACATCTCGATTTTTATCTCTCTCGCTGTTGTTAAACGTCACGTCGCAAATATTCCGCGCGATAAGATTCTGTCAAACAATTATTTCGATATCGATAAGGTCGCCGCCTTTGATCTCGCTTTTATAAATGCAGTAAATTTTGCAGTGTATTATGCGTGTCATATATATATATATATATATATATATATATATATATATATGTAAATGCGCGATAATTAGTTATATTTTTACAAACACGTCACGCTTTTGTCTTCATAATCGTCTCATTAAATTGCCTAAGAAAGAAATTTCTTTACATATTCATATATATATATATATATATATATATATCTTAATAATGAATAATCATTCATAAGTATTGCTATTGTTCTACAATACAGTCAAATAAATTATTAACGTATTCAATTATATGAATAATTGTCTGTGATATTCCAAAGATAAGATTAATCAATGAAAAGATAATACAATATTGTGATATAAAATATTCTTTCTTTTCTTTCTGATTCTTGTTTGCGAAAATTAAAGAAATTATTGCTACTGTAAAAGCAATACTGGAACCAGTAATAAATTAAAATAAACTTTGCAAAAAAAAAATGTCATTTTTTTCTTTACTTAATATTCTCTATCTTTAACTTAACAATTATTTTGAAATTTTAAATTTGTTAAAAAAATATATTAACATAGTTTATTCAATTTGTTATTTTTGCTTTAATGGAGTGTTTTTCCATCTATCATTAAATTATTGAATTCTTGGAGATTCATGTATTAAAGCATTATCAGATCCAAATTACTTGTTACTATAAACATATATTACTAATTCTAAAGAATAACGTATGTTATGGTTAAGATGATTGCAACTGTTTGTGTAATACTATATACTTACTCTAATTATTAAATTAACAGAGCTATCCCTGGTACAACCGCTGAAGAATACAAAGCCAATCTGCAGAAAATCTATACTGTAAATACTGTGCAAAATTTCTGGGCAGTCTTCAATAACATACCAAATGCTGGGGATATGCAGGTATGATTATTAAAAATTCATGTAAGTTTATTAGCGTAGCATATTTTATATTAATTATAATTACTTTTTATTATTATTATATAAATATATAAAAAGTAGAAAGAGATTTGTTATACGATGCGAAACAAGAATAATAAATTAATTTGCTGAATCTGCTAACTATTTCTTCATAACAAATTAATTCTTATGCCTTTATTAAAATCATAAGTTGGCTTTATTGCAATAGCAAAGAACTTATATGCTAGGAGCAAACTATTTTATTTTAGCAATAAATTGTATATTTTTACAAATAGATTTATTCTGCAAGATTTTATTAACAAAACAGAGTTTGATGTAATATCGAATCATATGTATATGATAACAAAGTTTGATCGCTCTCATATTGAACATGCAGTAACAGACAGTTTTGCTATGACAGCAAAATTCCTTCTCTCTCTTTTTTTTTTTATTCGCTGAAGTAGGAAAAATTATTATGACTAATAATCATTTGTAATTGGCATTTATTATAATATTGCTTTATTTATACTATGCTATTTAACATTTAATTATGATATGTATTGTTTATTTATTATTTGCAATTGTTATCTATATTTTACAATAAGTTATTTAACTGTTTTTGTTGTCAGGTTAAATACAGTTACCATTTAATGAGAGATGAGAGATATCCTTTATGGGAAGATAAACTGAATCAAAAGGGTGGGACCTGGAGAATAAAGTGCCATAAATGCGATACAGTAAATATCTTATATTTATGCTGACATTGATTATTTGATTCGTTTTGATGATCGCTGTCCAAACATACATATATATATTTTTAAATGGGGAATTCTTGATTTATGTATTAAAGCTATATTATTTATACAATCTTTTTTACATCTTATTTTGTACTTATCTGAAAAAGTTTTATATGAATAATTAATAATAGATATTAATATCTATCTCTTGTTCAGATACTCAACATTTTGCTTTTGTAAAACTTTTTAACATAACATCTAACATTTAAAATGTCTCGTGTTTCTCAGGAACGTATCTGGAAAGAAGTAGTGCTTGCGGCTATTGGAGAACAATTTACCACACATGTAGCACAGGATGATGAAGTCTGTGGGGTGACTGTATCCATTCGCGATAGGGAAGATCTTATTCAAGTACATATATTGTAAATCAAGTAATAGACACCAGTGTTCAAGTATATGTAATCAAGTGGAATCAAAGTTGTATTATCATTTCAGATTTGGAACATTAACGCTGCTTTGCAATCAAAAGCTACAGTCCTAAAGAAAGTTCATTCCCTATTGCCTGATATCAATTTCCTGGGAGAATTTTATAAGGGTAAGTTTTATTATTTTCTTTTTTCCTTTCTTGTTAGGAAGATGCAAAACGATATTGTTCATTTTCTAGAGCATCAATCCAATCATGCATATGGGAGACGTTAAATATACGATGATACTATGATGAAAAAAAATTATGAATTGTTAAACATATTTTAAAAGATTTTGACAATAACGAGAGAACGTGTTTATGTGTGATGTATAAATAATATTTGTATTATTGTGTTAATACGACAAAAGTTTCCTCTAAAAAAGGATAATCGGAACATAATGTGTAAACATGTTAAAGAACGTGCTGTCATTATATATTTTAAAAATTTGTTACTTGTGAATTGTTTAATACGCGTTATTCAATGCGTTATTTATACTGAACTCGATATATTTTAGAAGCGAATAGCTGTTATAACCGTTTTACAAACACAAAATATATTTTTATATTTACAACGTGCATGTTTATTTCTCGTGGCAATATGCTTTTAAGTGGGCGTGTCTATATTTTGAAATAATCTTGACATTTACAAGGTTCTGCATCTTCATAATTATATATGCTGTTTATCACAACGAAACGTGAATTGATTCATTGTCGATTAAATCCATTAGAATATCTTGGGTACTGATTTTCGCTATACGTAGTTTACTAGGCAATAAACTACGCACACCTACATAAGAAGAAAGCGATTTAGAGAAAGAAGGAGGACGTCTGGCATCTGTCGCATGTTGTGTTTATTTATTGCAATTTATTCCATCCACCTTCGAAAATTTATCAACGTCTCATCAAAGGTAGTATTTAAAATTCCCGAGAAAATAATGCGAAATCGTGTAGCAAGAAAAAAAAACCGATTCTTTACGTCTGTTATCGTGCATAGAAACTAAATATTGACCGTGAATTTTATTAAAACCCGGAAAGAATTTGAAAAAGCATCGTAATTTCTTATTCTTCTACGTACGATCTTATCTCTGCGGAGCACGACTTGTATGTAAATACAAATAATGTACATCCTCGCGTTATCTAGTAATTCCATAATTCGAGAGACAATGATAGTGAATATAAATTGTAAATTCTCTCTTCTCTAAAAAAAAAAAAAAAAAAAAAAAAAAAAAAAAAAAAAAAAAAAAAACTTGCTTATCTAAATTTTTTATTTTTTTTTGCTTATCTAATTTTTTCATGTCAAAAGTGACAATGTAAATTCCAAGATGAGATGAAGAATGAGATTTTGTTCGATAACACAACGAGAATTCTTTACTTTTTTTGTAAAGAAGATAGAGAAATTTTTGGGCTGGATTTCGATTGTTGCAATTAAATTTGCATGACAAGAGTTCGAGATTCCTTCGACGGTCAATAAGCCAATTAATACGATCAAAAAATTTGAACATTTTGAAAAATTAATTTAAATCCCTAATCAATCCCTCTACAAAGCAGATAACATTGTCCGACTACTCGGCGCCGAGTTAACATTTTATTGTTTCTCAATATTATTCATGTCAGCAGGATTCCTCGAGAATATAAAACACAAGTTTATTCAAACAGTCGATGTCTAGTAAACTAATTTATAAAACACGTTTAAATTATGTACTTGATTTGCATTTTTCGATGTTTAAATCGAGTATCGATCACGTATCGCGACAAAACGTCATCATTAGAGTGCGATCTTTCACACTATTTAAACGAATTATCCTTATGATAATTAAAAGTACACGCGTTACGCATCATTCTTCTTTAAAATGAGAAGTCTTAGATACAAGAAAACGTGTATCGATTAAAATTAAAATGTTCCATTTAAAATTAAAACTCGATTAAATTAAATAATTAATCAAAATTGAATTTTTTACTTGTCAGAACAGAAACAATGTTTTCAGGTTTCTTCTCTGCTTTTTAGCTAAAGATATTGAATTAGCGCGTCAAATTTGCGTCCAGCCAAATTATAAATTTGGATTACGTATCACTGTGTGTACATATGTATTGTACAAACGGAACTATTCCGAGATGAAAAAAAATATTTGTCGATTGCGATTAGCTGTAAGTCCTTCTTCGATCTCGTGATATATGCATCTAAGCGAATAAATCATGGCGTATTGGCCTTGCATGCGGCCTTGCCATTATGGGAGACACGTGTACACGGCTACACGAACGTGAAAACGTGAATATGAAAACATTAGCGATGTCGCCTCCCGAGAGAGATGACACCGATACGGAGTATTATTACTCCGATGCGTAAAAGTTTCTCTCGCATCTGAGTCATCGTCGACAATTATTTACCTTTAACTAGCAACTAATAGTCATTTTTGTGAGAGTCGTGACACTCATAATCGATTTAATCGAGCTCTATCGTTGCGAGAATCTTTCACATAAATTTAAGCTTACCTATAATTAAATCGCATAATTTAATTGCAATCGAATGTTTTTATAATTACACTATACTTTGAAAAAATAGTGGAATGGTAAATAACGGATAAATCCATCTTTCCTTTATGGCTTTTTCTCTTGGAAAAAAATCTAACATATATATGCAAAAAAGACAGAGAAAATACGAATTGTAAGAAATTTCGTTGTTTATTCGTGCCATCTATCGTTTTGTCGATTTATCCTCACGTATCGAAGGGAGATATTAGAAGCGAGAGTATAATAGGAATAAATTTTCTCCGGATTATTTTCTTCGCTTAGGTATCAGACCAATCTAGCACGCGCCGCTCATTATAATTCAACTAAACCGTCTGACCGGTACCGGTCCAGGATCCTCTCTCAGCAAAACATCGGAGGATACGGGATTTCCTGATTGCGGAATGGCGCCGTGCCGCGGATAGGATAGAATGTGAGCTATATATGTATATATGATATATATATATATATATACCCACACATACATGTGTGTACTGTTACATACTTTCATGTTCAAAGAATTTATATTGGAATTTTTCACGCGATTAAATACGTGCGCGATATCGTTTAAAAAGTCAAAGGCCTCGCGGGACATATTTTAAGAAATCCTTACTGAACGATAAAAAAAAGAGCCTTTCCTCGCTCAGAGTTATTTATCGCAATTTTGTTTACCTACTTTGTGCATGTATGTGTCTTACAATGCTTATTTTTTTTAAAGAACCATGAAAATTCATTCATCAGGTCGTTTTCATAAGTTGAAAATGCGAATTTAAATATATAAAATGTAAAGAAATGTAAAGTAAAAAATAGATTTAACTAAGATTCAATAGATTTTCGCATAAAGTATAATTGATAGCGAAAAATAAGTTAAACTTCTCAGACAATTTAGTTATATTTATGGGAATATTTATCTATCTGAAAGTTTTCTATCTCACAAGTTTGATTCGTTTTAGCTGGATCTTTTACATATTTTCTTTATTCACTCTTCTCTTCTCCAGATATACCCTGTAAAGCTTGAATCTATATCTATTTACAATTGAAACAGATATATAGATTAATAAAGATACAGACACACACAAAACTAGCGTTAAAAATTTCCAATATTCTACATAAAATTAACAGCCGATAAATATATACGTCGATACACAATGAATTTATACGTTAAAGGAATATCAATTTATAAAAGAATATATTTTGAAGATTTGCTTTTATGTTTCTTCGCCTTCCTCAGTGTCTGTGATATTTTTTTTTTTTTTTTTTAATAATGAAAAAATCCCATTATCATACGTCGTTATTCCGTTGGCTTTTTTTTTACGCAATATTTTTCTAGATCACGCAATGAGGTAATATAATTGATTTACTTAAATAAACGCGACCTAAATTTTAGGACGGAACAATTTTTAAATTCAATAGAATAAAATGCAAAATATTTTTAGACCAGAGACAGAGAATGTTTCAATAATAAAAAAATTTGATTTTACAATAAAATCGCGCATGAAATCCTGCAAAATATGGATTTACCGGGGTATATTGGGCTTTTTATTAATCGTTGATAAATAGTTTATCCCCGTAGAGGATGAGCAATATTAATATCGATAGCTTCGCCGGGACACATTAGCTTGCCTCCTGTGATTTATTCGACGATATTTAGGAACGGCCTTCAGAGGCCGAGCGATGTATTATCGCGAATAAAATAAATGCGTTCGCGACGGGATGCGCGAATTCTTACTTCATATTAGCCTTGCTACTCTATAGGACACATGCCTCTTGCCTCCTCTCAATAAATTATCTTTCCATTTCGACGTGACCATCTCGCGGGATTCCCTATCACGTTCCGCCAGCCATTAATCAGTCGTAACATTGTTCTCGTCGTCGGATTTTACATTCCTACATAACGACGACGTCGTTATCACCGTAGTCGCCTTCACAAAATGACAGCCATAATTTTATGGGATGTCTTCGTATTATTTAATATTTGCAAACATAATCACTGATTGCTGACTATGCGGAACTCGCGTGCATTTTTTATTTAATTTTTTACCAACCGATAAGGTCCGATAATTGTTTTTGCAAGACGACTGTATAGATAGTACAATAGATCCATTTCGATCGTCATCATCATCATCATCGTCGTTATGGTACGACGACCCAGAGGGAATTACGCGAGTGTCTGATCGATTCCCGCATTCCGAGGAAGTGAGGAAACCATGATCGTCCAAACTGGAATTTTATCTCTGCCTTTTTTTTTTTTCTTATTTACGATTTGCTTCAATACGACGGTTTCACTCCGGTTCCAAATGTTTTGACCGCAGTCGATCGATTGCTGGAACGAGAGAAGAAGCTACTGCGTATCCTGTAACGATTACGTCGCTCGGAACGCAGTTCTCTGCGTGTCTGTGCGTATCGCCAAAGCACAATGTTGAAAAATTTATCCGATCTAGAAGGACGAAACACATTCTCTGTCTAGAAATATATTTTGCATTTTTTTTTTCCAGTTTCAAGATTCTTAGACCTCATTTAAATTGTTTTCTCTAAAATTTGCATTGTGTTTATTTAAGTAAATAAATTATAAAATGAACAAAAAGAAATTATACTTAAAATGCGCGAAAGTTTGATATTAATTTACAAATAAAATATAACAAAGATATATATATGATATACTTTGAACTTTTACATATCTTTTTAGAAAAATCTAATCGTTATTTATAATTATCGAGGAATTAATCCACAGAATTAAAGATGTATAATATTTATTTTCTTGTACTTTATATAATCGGATAAATTATTTTTGTCCCATACAGCACCGCAAGATTGCAACAACATTGCAGCAACATTTTTCTGCAAGATTGCAACATTGCAGAAACATTACGAAATGTTGCTGCAACGTTGTTATGATATTGCAGCAACAGTAAAATGTCTGTCTACAGAAATATTGCAATATAATATTGCAGCAACATAGCAATATAATATATATGCAATAATGCTTTATGTATATTTATCGACATAATATCTTTAACATATGAAAAAAATAATAAGAAATTAGGCATATAAGAATCAGGATTTAGTATGTATATAGATTTTCTGTATTATAATAATAACGAAATTATAAATTGCAAATTTTTCGGTACACATTTGACTTTCTTCAGTGACAAAGAATATCCAAGAGAAATAAGAAAAACCTCAATTTGCAATTTTGTAAATTCACAATCTCTTTGTATCCGAAATATTCAGGTATGCAAAAAGATTGTGGTGGATTTACGCATACAAGTTTTTTCACATCTCTCTTGTCTTCATATAATCTCAAAATTTATTTATTAAAATCTGAAGTATCTTTTGCATGTTAAAAAATTATTATCAAATTTTTGATTTTATATAAGAATGAAAATTATTAAAAGAATTCTTAGTCCAATGTCTGAGCCCCTTCTGTTGGGGTTATATCATACAATTTAAGCTAATAAAAATAGTTATTATATCTTTAATCTTACTAGTCGCTCTTTGTAAACTTTATATAATCATCGTGATTAAAAATTAAATGCGGAATAGATAGCGCAATATGCGCCGCATAGCGGTAAACGAAGGAACCAGCGATTATCGAATACTTTCTTTGGAATATTTTTGGAATGTTGCTGTAATATTACTAAAGTTATATTGTAAAATAATATCTTTGTAATATTTCTGCAACATTA
Source organism: Polyergus mexicanus (assembly GCF_030449975.1). NCBI lineage: Eukaryota > Metazoa > Arthropoda > Insecta > Hymenoptera > Formicidae > Polyergus > Polyergus mexicanus. Next base: position 5,541,871 of record NW_027223324.1, read on the forward strand.
AACTACAATATGCAATATTGCAATATTGCAGCAATGTTGTTGCAAGCTTTAGTGCTGTATGGGGTCTTAAATTTTACAATATACGTCGCAATGGAAAACAGGAAGTGATTTTCACTTTTCGATCCGCTTCCGCTTTCTCGTCCTTCTACATTCCGTTGCGATCGATGGATTCCGTTGTGCGCGATATTATTCGAGATGCGTCCAATTCGGACATTGAGTTATTGCGGTTAAATTTGAATGACGTAACTGCTGAGCGATGGTACAATCACAATGAGTCAGACGTTGAAACTGTAAGCATGATCGTGCCGAGTTGTTTTTGATGCTATTCAACCGGGAAGAGAGATTCTGAGAGAAAAATAAATTGAGAACGTAGAATAAAGTCTTCATAATATACAAGCTTTCGTTTTCGACAAAATTGAAGTGGGAAATTTCCATTCTCCATATTTATTTGCGACAGCGAAAATTATTAAGATATATAGATTCTTTTTTTTAATATTTATAACGTGTTAAAATTTAAATTTACAAAACGTTACGATCATCTCAATTCCTGATACTAGGAGAAGTAAGTAATATTGAGATACTTTATATAATATCTACTCTTTAGAGGCAGGTTTTAGGTAATAACTTATGAGTTGATCTCGTGACTACGGAATTTGCCGAGGAAAAGGATGATTAGGCAATTCACTTCCGCAGACGAAAAAGGTCTTGGTTCACGCATAAATTGACACTTTAAGTTTGATTTTAATAATGTAGTAGAATGCACAAGATTACAATAAATTTTGAATCTCTATTTGTAATACATTAATTATTAAATTGTACATTATTAATGATTTACGAAAAAAATACATGTCTATCTTTATTATTTTATTAAATTTCCGTGTTAAATGAAATTTAATCAATAAATGTTTTATATTCAGAAAAATGAGACGAGTCACGAGTCACTCATTAAAATATAATAGATTTCAATCTATTTTATATTTTCCTTTCTGCAATCCACCCTTTCTCCTTTTCTCTCTTTATATAATTTTTATAGACTTCTCGCTATTCCCTTGCCGTTCTTCCGCGATGCATATCGCAGGCAAATGCATACGGATGCATACATCGGTGCATATTATCCGCTCGCGATGACGAAACGCAGATTTATTGGTACAGGATCGTTCAGCTTCCGGTTACCACAAGTTGCGTCCGCCTTATACGCGTTACAGAGGCAGAATCTGCTCTGCATTATCACACAGCCTACGTGTGAAACATTTTTACGTAAGAACCCGTGGAATCTTTCTATCGATCCTGCCATTATATAATTAATATCATTAAGCTGTCGGAAATGTGCTTTCACCTCACGTAGGACAGTACAAATCCGTTAGAAGGATGCGAAATGTGCCTGTACAGAATTCGAGAATTCATCTTTGACGCGTGCGGCTGATTTAGAAATTCCTCGATCTAATGAATCATAAAATCTTTTAATTAACTAGAATCGTGTACGTCGTTTATTAATTATTATTATAATTATCATCGCAAAATTTTTTTATTACGATCTGATGCATAAAAGATTATTGTAAAACTAGCGATATTTATAATACATGATGTGGAATTTACACCTTGTATCTGCAAATATTTATCACTCAATCTCTTAGCAACAGACTCCAAAGATGCAATCTCAAATAAAATCATGATGAATTGTGCTAGATTAAAAAAAAGACAAGTGTTATCTCGACGAATATATTGCATTGTGACAAGATTAATTTATTTCGATCAAATTTCAATGAGACGGTATTCCCCGGCAACGGGAAATTAACATAATATAAATCGCCAAAAGTTTTTGCAGTTTTGCGCAAAAATCGAGGAATCTATTCGCGTCGAGGATGCGTTTGGCTCTCATACGCAATTTTTTGCAAACGAATAATTTTTACGTTTGAAATATACAAACGATTTCGATAGAATTCCGTATCAGTGCTATTTATATTAATCTGTAAATGTCAATATATTAAATTTGCAGTTAAATAATCTATATCTTTAAAATCGCTATAATACATAACAGATTCAAAAAAAAAAAAAAGAAAAGAAACAAATTTTTTTTTTTAATTTTCATACAGAGTAATTATACAAAAATGTTTTATGAAAAAAATTTTTATGAATTTTATAATCCTGTAAGTATATTTTTCAATTAATCTTAAATTAATTTTATTAATAAACATTTTATCTTTGATATATTTTCCCTTGTCGAAGACTATAATATTAGAAATTTAAAGAAAATATCTAGAAGCTTGGATTCAATTTGCTTAGAATTAAAAGAATGCAGTTCTCCGTCATTTATTTTCATGATTAAAACTTAATTTACTAGAAACACTCCTTATTTTAGTTAGATTATTAATTTTCTGAATAATATAAACGCCTCGATATTTTTGCTGCGAAAAATCGTATTATATAAATTTTGTGTAACGAAAGAAATGATTTTGCCTACGGCAAATATGGATGAGGACGACCACGCTTCGCATCGAGCCGTATCGTTTAGATTGTGTCATTCTGTTTTCCAATTCAATTAATCGACCTCGATCTCGCTACGTACGAGCGTCCTTTGAGTTGTTCAATATATCATAGGCATGGAAGGATATCCGCTGATCGAAGAAGGCGATGATGACTTTTTTTATGCGTAGGAGGTCAAGGGACAGTGGTAACGGCACGTGTTAATTAGGTGATTTCCAATTAACCAAAATTACACGACAAAAGCGACGACAACATTCTTCGCATTATCGCATTTGATTGATAACGATTTGTTTTTTATCTATTTTAGAAATTTTTTATACATTTTAACAGTTTCTTTCAAGCTCCCCGACGTGTTATGTATTGTGTATTTAGCATATACTGTACTTCGCGCGTTCATTTAATTGCTGAGGAAAGATTTATTCTAGAACATAATTAGTTACTGCCAATTCCATTCAATTCAAACTTCACAATGCGGTGCAGATGGTAACAAGTACCATCATCAGTTTCTAGATAATTTAAATCTCACGATCATCACATCGCAAACATAATCTCATTATCAATCAAATAATAACGTTACGTGCTGAAGCAAATTAATTTCACGTCTTGTTACATAATAATTTATTAGTCGCCCATACATAAAATTTACAAGCCATAAGAGCGACGTGGTCTATTATTCTTTCCATAGAATGACCACTTTGAATATTCCTGTTATTGGTAGACCGAGGCAGATGTTTTTGCGATCTTAATTTTTATTTAAATTATATCATATAACTCTACCTTGTTTATCGTTCAATAGAACCATCAAAAAATGACTATTAAAACAGGCATTAAGCAAATGTGAAAAAATATTTAATAGGCATAATTTATAGTGAAAAGGAGATACTTTATTGCATTTATCGAGTCTATTGTTTTTTTATTTATTAAAAATTATAATTGATAAAATTGCATAAAAGGTAACATATCTCCGATCTTAATGCCACTTAAATATATTTATAGGGGAGATTTTTCTGAGTAATTCCCCGCAAGGAATAAGTGGGGGACGGGGGCATCGGTTTAAGTGATATAACAAATTAAAGTTTCACGAGATTTTAATGCTTTTTCTTAAGTATTATAAAATAACATTAAGAAGAGTGAGAAGTTTGTATACACATTGTATTTATTGTAGAGCAGACGTGGAAAAAGTGTTTGTTTACATTTACGGGAGATACACGGTCATGGATATTTTATCAATAATGTGTTTCGCAGTTCGTTACCAGCTTTCAACGTGTAACTACACGAATTCGTGAATAACGTTGTCTCGAAAAATATTATTTGTTCGGGGGTGGGGAAGGAGGATTTTCGCCTCGTAAATGTTCGAAACAGTTTTTCTCAATAAAAAAAAATAACATATACAACACACATACTTTAATGTCAAACTTCAATTTGTTATATCTTATAAACCAATGACGTTCCCCACTTATTTCTTGCGGGGGATCCTTATTTTCATGCTCGTTAATTTTGATAAATAATTTAATCGACGGTTGATCAAAAATATCAGGAGTATTCGATATAGAAATTTTTAGCGATTGCAATATTTATCGATATTGTATGCTAAAAATGCAAATTGATATTTCTTCGAAAAAGCAGAATATTTTGGAGACACAGCGTATTGAAAAAAATTTCTCTATCACGTAGAATCCTTCTCTATGTTCGTATAAAAGTTGTTTTCACCAGGATATTCATGTACGGTATGTTGTCGCACTGTTATGTATATTTTTCGCGTGCCCCTTTAAATTTTTTCCCGATCGTCTATACACATTTGTATTCCACTTTTCAATTCCATTCAATTCCCGCGAAGGTCAATTTTACTAGATAAAAAAAAAAAGGCGAATTGAAATTTTCAAAGGACCGAGTCCTCGTTACGTGCATTATTGCATTATACCTATTGTTGTTTATTCAATACAACGCGTGACGATACAAAAGACAAAATTAACATTCGGACATTCGTAATCTGCTTTTCAATCTCATTTATTAGGTGTACAACTTTGCTTCCGCCGTTTTCCTATAGATGGCTTTAGCGGTAAGTGGCGGTCGAAATAAATAGATCATAGACGTCATGCGATAAACTTGGGCATCTGTCAACATAACCCCATAGAAACATTAGTCGATTTGTGTCCGCATCATAAAGTTATTCTCGATTGAAAATGTCAGTTTACGAGCCAAATTCTCGTCATTTGCGGGAGGTTTTAATTTTCTGCTTCAATATGAAAAAATCTGCGGCTGAGGCTCATCGAATGCTCTCAAATACTTATGGTGAAGCCGCTATCAGTGAAAGAACGTGTCGCGAGTGGTTTCAACGCTTCAAGAACGGTGATTTTCACGTCGAAGACCGGCATAGCGGTGGAAGAAAGAAGGTTTTCGAAGATGCAGAATTGGAGGCATTACTTAACGAAGACTCGAGTCAAAGTCAAAAAGAATTGGCACGATCATTGGGAGTGACTCAACAAGCAATTTCAAAATGTATAACCAGTTTTTTACAATAAAGCCTCGAATTTCGGAAAAAAAACGGCGGAAGCAAAATTGCACACCTAATAAATATATTCTTTATTTAATTTTTAATAAGGATCAATTTATCTCACTAATTATTTAGTATTAAAACCGATTGAGTAATTAAGCCATTATTGAATAAAAATTTATGTCGTTTCTCCAACAAAAAATATCGATATTTGAATGATCCAAGTTTTAGAGTGCCGTGTAAGACTTGTTAAATTACTAATCTATAGAAGATTATCATGAACGATATACGTTGTAGTAGAAGCAAATGCATATTTGCACGGCATAACTGCACGTATAACACAAGAGGTGTGCATATACGAAACTTATTACGCAGAACATGGCCTGATGCGATGTTTGCGTTCTCACGTTGGTCATCGCCACGGAAAAGCCTCGGTATGCCATTGTTCGATTTGTTAGGCGTGAATTTTCCCGAGTTCACACACATTCCGCAAATGTTCGCGCCGTGAAGTCACGTCGCGATCCCCCTTTTGCACACAATTAATGTTAAATTAATTTTGTTAAGAAACTTATTAATAAACATTTTATTTATGGCATATTTTCTCTTGTCAAGGAATATAATATTAGAAATTTTTTTAAATATTTAGAATTTTATTGAAGCTTGGGGGAACCAATTTGCTTGGAATTAAGAAAAAGATAATAATTAAAAATATTCTATATAATTATCAAGATACACATGATTTTTGAGGCGCTTGCAATAATGGGATAGAAAAAAAGAGGAACAAATAATAGAAATTTCGAAAGTTCTTTTTCTTCGAAATGAAAAAAAAAAAGAAAGAAAAAATTAATAAAAATTTATCTCATAAAGTTTGAAATCTTCAATCTTCCTTTTACGATAATAAATTAATTAGTAATCTTTTTAAAAGATTGTTCTTTCAGAGAAATAAATTTCCGAAATTACTTATTACGTTAGCAACAAAAATAAGCGTTTTCTCAATCTAAAAATAAGATCTTATATCATCTCTTGAAAAATTGCAGTTTTAAAAATAATCTAAATAAATTTCTCTCTCTCTCTCTCTTCATACTATGCAAATATAATACTCTTCGCCTCTTAAAACTAAATATTCTGACAATTTTTATCGTTTCACGATGGATCGATCCATTCGATTCATTCGATATAAATGATTTAAAACGAAGTTAACCGATCGTTTTCCGATCATTTGCACGGGAAGGGACGAATGTGAAAGTGAAATTGAGAAACGATGTACAAATTTGATTCGTATGCTATAAGCGCGCGGTGAATAAATAACACAATCGGCGTTATGTGATGTACGCGTCGTTGTTACGTTTTACCTGCTTATAGTCTTCCTGACAAATCGCCGTAACCAGTGCCGATAGCCATCGCACACGGGGCACGGCACAAAATCGGTGTCGCTCTTAATTTGCACACCGCTCACGCGCTCATTTCATCGTGCCCGATGTGATACTCGATTCGCGATTAATCGCCGCAATTGTATACCTGCACGTTGCATGCGCTTGCCTTTTGTATACGCTGCTCTAAATACATAGAGAAAAAGAGTTTTGCCATTGCGGTAAAATCATTTACATTACTATTGCACATTTTACGTAAAAATGATTCTACTTATAAGTTAACATAATTGTTTATTCGACAATATTTAGGAAAGGGTATGCTTTTTTTTTTTTTTTTTTTTTTTTAGTAAATTTATATTCACAGAATTAATATGTTATAGATAAAATGAATTTTATGTATTAATCTAGAGCGAAATCATCTGCTTTGATGATAGAATCAATTTCTTATAATAGCAAAACCATTTTCGAGAGGATAATTTTGTTCTTCAATCAATTCAAATTATATTTTAATAGATTTTTTGATTTTATTATTGACGTATTTAATATTAAAAACAAAATCTTTCTCTCTCTCTCTCTCTCTTTCGCAAGAAGTGTTGACCTCACGCGCACGAACACACACACACATACATACACGAAGATTTTGTTAGAGAAAAATTACGAGAAACAAACTTATGGTAGAATGTATGACAACCTATACGTGTGGTTTATCCCGTATCTTGTTAGAGAATTGAACGGGGTCTAGTTATTTATTACTGTCGTAAATTTTTCAAATTTACACCTAAATTTTATGAACTTGCAAGAAGTTTAAAAGGCCGTTCGCTAACAGAAGGTCGATAGTAATATTCATGCAAATTTTTCTAGTCGTCAAAAAAATTTTCTCTTTTTTTTTCTGATTTGTTTTTAACGCATGTTTCAACTTATTTCGTGATCGGTGGAAGCCGAGAATTAAAGAGAATATAATAAAATTTTGATCGTTCATCTTCCTGAAGTAATACGCTGCGCGAGTCGTTAACAACATAAGTACTCATATTCTTTATTATGTTTATCGAAAATTCCCCCGATGACGTAAAATTATTCGACAATTGTGTGTGTGTGTGTGTGTGTGTGTGAAATGATCGTAAAAACGATCTTTACAGCTTCACGATGTCAAACACGAGATAAAAGAAAAGTTTACCCCCGGGTCTCCGGGGTTGCATGTGTGAGCTTCCAGGAGCTATAAGGACGAGGTAGGAAAAACCGGACAATCCAGATCCCCGAGTCCTTTGCAGATGAATCCCTTTCAGACGCGATCTTGGTACCAAAATCGGATTACTTAACGCGATCGATCTTGAAGCGATCTCTTCAAAAGGATCGGCTGCTATCTCTTCGCGAATCGTTTTGACCAAATGTTCCGAGTACGCGAGTCCCTTCATTCTTCCTCGAGCTCGTCTATCAACTCGCTATAATTAGTTTCGTAAAAATTCTACTCATTAATATATATCAAGCGAGAGATTGAAATGACTCGAGCGCGGGGAGGGGGGGGGGGAGTGTCATTCTTTTTCCCTGCTCCAAAAAATGATGATCGTTTCGGCGATGGGATGGCCCGCGCAGGAATGTCGACGTGGCGCCGAATAAAATTAAGAAACGCTTTTTTGCGCTTTCTGCATACCTCTGTCGCGGCGGCGGAGTTCGCCAAAGGTAACGTATAAAATAATATGTTTAATGAGCGTATCTTTTTCTTTCTTTTTTTTTTCTTTTTTTTTTTAGAGCATCAACGAATCCCTCACCTTTTACCTCATCCATTTCACTCGTATGTTGTGCGAGATGAGAACCGTAAAACTTTCTTCGACTACGTCTGTGTATCGCGCGCAGGAATTTCAGTGCGGCGCCGAATAAAATTAAGAAGCGCTTTTTTTTCTTTTTTTCTTTTTTTTTTTTTTTGCGGTTTTTACGCGTCTTTAGTCACATCAGGGATTTCCTATAACACGTAAATACTAGCGTAAAGTAACATATACTTTTTCTGACGATTAGGAAGAATTTTGTGTAGATTAAATTTATTTAAATCCGAAAACAATTTATATAGAATTATCTCTAAATTAATGTCTTTTATTTATCTTCTAAAAAAATAGAATTGCACTCTGCATTTATTCTCGTTGTTTACCGAGAAAAAAAAGAAACTTATTAAAATTTGACTAAACTCGTTCAACTAATTACTACTTCTTTGGTTTTTTTTTTTTTTTTTTTTTTTTTATTGAAATATTTATATTTCATATATTAAATCTAACATATATAAGTATATTTGACTTGAATATTTTACTAAAAAATTACTTTAATTAAAGAAATACAAAGATATAGTAATTAGTTGGATGAAAATTAATCAGACTAACAAATTTCTTTTCTCAGTGTAGAAGGCATTTTTGGAATTCTTCAATAAAATGTCTATCTGTCTGAATATTGTTTAAAGAACTTCTTTCTCACACACGAATATCTCAAGATACATTATTTATTAGGTAATTATTTATGTTATCAAATAAACAGAATCATATACGGGAAAGGATACATCACAGGATACAGTTTGCACCGTGTCGGAATAAGATGAGAGATTAACTTTATATTTTTTTATTGACCTTTCAACGTCATAAAAAAAAAAGTTATACCTGCAAATTTAATTAAAATAATATATCTAATAAATTTATAGAGCATCTCGATGAATTTCTACGTATCTAGTTCATTCCATGTTGTGATAAAAAAAACTGTATATAAGCTTTCATCGACTTTGCACGTGTCTCGCGCCCAGGAATTTCGGCACGGCGTCGAATAAAAAAATTAAGGAATGCCTTTTTTTTTTTTTTTTTTTTTTGCATACTTGCGCTGCGTCAGCGCGCGATTTCCTAGAGCGCGTAAATACTTTCCGGATCCCGTGGACTCTGCTCCTCGTATCTACTGACGTATGCACGAAATCCGGATACATGAAATAAAGTGGGGGCACTCGGTGGCACGTGGTCGCCACTGAGATGCGCGTGTCAACATAAAACGAAGCGGCAAACGAGACCGGAGCCCAGTGTGTATCTGACGGTCGATCGCTAACGATAATCGGAACGATCTGTGCGGATGCTCGTTGTCGATCGTTTGACAACAATTGTTTGACAACGGCACGAGTTGCAATCGCGTGATTTTTTGCACACCTGCCGGCGTGAAGCGAGTGTCGCGAGTACGCGAGGAGGAAGAATAAGTATACGTACGAAGACGACGACGACGATGATGATGATGATGATCAGCAGGGCTCTTATCGCGAAGGTCATCACCTGCATTCTGCTAGGATGTTGCGTGACGATGCGAGTTGCGGGCTCAGCGATACCGATGTGGGAATTTCTCTCGAGAGATGAGAAAGTGAGTACCAAGAATCATTGATTATCTCGAAATATATAGCGAATAGTTTGACGCGACGAAGATTTATCGATCTTTTTTTTTATTAAGTTTCTATAAATAAAAATATGAAGAACTCCTCTCTCGAGATGTGTGAGAGAAATCGTATTAAAATATATTTAGTAAATGTTGCCTATTCCAATTGATGAAATTTACTCCGAAATTTTATTTTATTAATTAATTCTATTTTTTTTTAGAAAAATATGGTAAACTACTTGCGCTTTAATGTAATATGTAAAAGAGGATTGACATAAGATACTCTAGATCGGTTTTTTTTTTCAGATATTTAATGAGCGAAAAAAGTTTATTCGCACGTCCTTTTTTGGAACAATTTAAAAAAAAAATATTAGGTGTACAACTTTGCTTCCGCCGGTTTTTTTCCGAAATTCGAGGCTTTATTGTAAAAAACTGGTTATACATTTATGATTCAAAGTATTGTCCACCGTGCCAATTCTTTTTGACTTTGACTCGAGTCTTCATTAAGTAATGCCTCCAATCCTGCATCTTCGAAAACCTTCTCTCTTCCACCGCTATGCCGGTCTTCGACGTGAAAATCACCGTTCTTGAAGCGTTGAAACCACTCGCGACACGTTCTTTCACTAATAGCGGCTTCACCATAAGTATTTGAGAGCATTCGATGAGCCTCAGCCGCAGATTTCTTCATATTGAAGCAGAAAATTAAAACCTCCCGCAAATGACGAGAATTTGGCTCGTAAACTGACATTTTCAATCGAGAATAACTTTATGATGCGGACACAAATCGACTAATGTTTCTATGGGGTTATGTTGACAGATGCCCAAGTTTATCGCATGACGTCTATGATCTATTTATTTCGACCGCTACTTACCGCTAAAGCCATCTATAGGAAAACGGCGGAAGCAAAGTTGTACACCTAGTGTATATATATATATACGTTACTGTAAAGTGTTTCTAATAATAACACAATCTTTATTTAGACTCTGATATGTTGACTAAGACACTTCGTAGCAAGATTTCAAAAAAAATTTAAAAATGTTTTTTTTTTTTTGCATACACTGTAGTTTCACATACGCATTTAATTTTTATTTCCACTGACATTACTGCCGTTTAATCTCTTTCATTAATCTCGCATGAAAACACGAATGGGAGATATTCCTAGTATCTCTTCGTCGTATCAGCGCTGTTCGATGGACTTTCACCAAACAATCAAATGCGTTGCATCCGAACCACGTGTCGGACGCGATCTCATTCGTCCTACAAATTTCATTTAACGATATCCACATTTAAATGAGTTAAAATGAAAAACACGAATGAAAAATATATTACGTATGTGAAAAATATCTAAAAAAGAATTCGTTTCATAAATCTATTTATAACATTCCTATAAATATTTGATGAACGTCTTCGAATTTTAAGTATTTGTTTTAAAAATTCTTTCAATAATTTTTTAAATGAGCACTTAAAATCCGAAGATTATAGAAAAATAATTACTCTCCTTCTTCCATCGCTCATTTAACGAACTTGTATTTGAATATCTTTTGGTGACAAAGGTATTTTAATTAAAAATTATTTTGAAGATCATGTAATGTCATATATATATATATATATATATATATATATATACAGGGTGACCCATTTTAACTTAGGCAGCCAAATAACTCGAAAAATAAGCACACTACGAAAAAATGTTTAGAATCAAAATTTTGTCATTTCGAGGGGGACGTACAATGACGTTAAAATGAGCCCCCCCACCCCTTCCCCTGGGCCGTGAGGGGGGGCAAGTTTGAAATCTTAAATGGGAATCCCTATTTTTTATTGCATATTCGGAATCTTTGGCTAAAAACACATACAATTTGTCTGAAACATTTTTCTCGATTCATGATAGATGGCGCTGTAATCGACGAAATTCAATTTCTTCGATTTCTCTTACTGAGAACCCATGCTTACGATTCTGCAATAAATTAACAATAAAAATACCACGTTTTCATTGTTAATACTCGAAATTAGTCTTAAAACAAACTTCTCATTATTTTTTATTACTCATTAATTACTTCTCAAGAAACTGCTTTTAGCGTAACCTGCCCTTTAGGCAACTTGAATGGTGCAAAGTACCGAGACATTTTGGACTTTCCATCTGATGGAGTTCCCTTAAGTATCCCTCCAAAATTTTGTCCATTTAGTGCCAAAGTCACAAGTGTTTATGTATTTTTTTAACATTTGTACTCTGATAAAATTCTGGTAAAATGGCAAATTATACGCCTACAGAAGTAGTCGATATTCTTATAACCTTTGGCGAATGTGGTAGAAATTACAGACTTACTGCCCGTACTTATGCGGAAAACAGAAAACTGCTACGTCCACGACGTTGTTCCTGGGTTACGCTAAAAGCAGTTTCTTGAGAAGTAATTAATGAGTAATAAAAAATAATGAGAAGTTTGTTTTAAGACTAATTTCGAGTATTAACAATGAAAACGTGGTATTTTTATTGTTAATTTATTGCAGAATCGTAAGCATGGGTTCTCAGTAAGAGAAATCGAAGAAATTGAATTTCGTCGATTACAGCGCCATCTATCATGAATCGAGAAAAATGTTTCAGACAAATTGTATGTGTTTTTAGCCAAAGATTCCGAATATGCAATAAAAAATAGGGGTTCCCATTTAAGATTTCAAACTTGCCCCCCCTCACCGCCCAGGGGAAGGGGTGGGGGGCTCATTTTAACGTCATTGTACGTCCCCCTCGAAATGACAAAATTTTGATTCTAAACATTTTTTCGTAGTGTGCTTATTTTTCGAGTTATTTGGCTGCCTAAGTTAAAATGGGTCACCCTGTATATGTATATATTTTTTTTTATTTTATTTGACGAATATTGAGCAGATCGTGCTCCAATGTAATATTTGTTCGTTAGTTAATTTTCCGATAATGCGAATAGTCTCATAAATTATACATTCGGTATTGCGGAGTTGTAAAAATCAGGAGGCATATATTAATCTCAAGCTACTCGATGTTATCAAACAGTAATCGGTCGTCGATCATTGTTGCTGATTTTATGCTTGGATCGTAGCATTTATCTTAAAGCTCTCATATTTTCCATGAAATGTTTTCAATGTCCGTAAGACGATGAATGATTATAAAAATGAAAAAAAATCATCGCGATTACAACGATCAGCTACCGCGAAGTTAATTGCGATGATTGTTAATCGTCGCCATGACACGATAATCGTGCGGATTCTCGAAAGCCGACGTACGTACGGAAGATGATCGAAAATTAATTAACATTTGTTTCCAACAATATTCATCGACCTGTGAAATTGCTGGAAATAAAATATTTCTTGATTATATATAATTATTTCATTAGTACGGATATTTTTCTAATTAAATAAATTTGAAATGTATGTGGATGTTTAGGTTCTTTAAATTTTATTTTATTTTTATTTTTATTTTTTTTTTTTTTTGTGGGGGGCTGACGTTTATCGCAAATTAATCTAAACATAGAGTGCAATGTACGCAGAATCTTAATTGTCGAACGCTGACTTTAAGGTCGAACTTACCGCAAGTTATTGAAAGAGTTACTTGGTATACTCTTGGCCAAGGCTGTGGACACGGCATTTCGCGTCTGCATGCACCCGATTAAATGTGTGCAATATTCTTAGAGCAAGTAAAAGTGATCGCGAATACCGAGTTGAAGTTCAAGTGCGCTATCTGAGATTAGTTTCAAATTAATGTACAAATTAAATATCGATTTCGGTTTTAATTAGACGAGTAAAAAGATATCGTACTAGAAATATAATTTGGCGTATCTCTTTCGAATTTTAAATAATGTACCCTGGTAAGAAATATGTGTTTGAAATTTTTTAAAGTTTAGTTCGATTGTAACATTTATCATCGTGAGACAAATAGATGAATCTTGAACAATTCAAATACATCGTATCTTGCTTTATAATCAGCGGCAAATACAATATTTTCCAAATGAAAGTACAAATATCGCTTGAAAATGTAAAAGTATATCTCTCTAGCGTAACTACATACAGTCATATCATTGTCTTTCCGCGCTAATTCACCTGTAGCCGAGAGTCTCGCTAAAAAAAAAAAAAAAAAAAAAAAAAAAAAAAAAAAAAAAAAAATCTCCGCTTTCTCCAAATTTCCCGAATCGCAACGGAAACGGAATAATAATCCATTATTGATCTAAAGGATATTAATCGTTAATAGTAACCGTATGTGCGAAACATGAGATAAAAAAAAAATATATTCCCTCTATTATTATTATTATTATTACTTGGTTTCAATTTTAATGATAATTTTAAGACTTGATAGATATTTAATAATTTTTTATGAAGAAAATATTAGCACACATTTAGCGACAAAAACTTTGAAAAATATTCAAAAGAGAGATCCGAGAAATGAAAAGGATTTTGTCTCACCTTATAAAAATTTCATAAAATTTTTTTTAAATCGTCATAAATTCTTTGTCGAGAGGCGAGGAACAAAAGTAGACAAAAGTGGATACCGGGTTCGTTACAGAAGTATCATTAGAAATTCTAAGATCGGATATGCGCGTCATCGAAGCAGCGTGCCGCAAAAGGAGAACCCGTCTCTGTGTGTGGACATCGTTCTCGTTATATCCTCATCGTCGGCGCGAGATCGCGACTGCCACGTTTCACGCGACCGATGAAAAGACGGTATCGCGCAACCCGATGAACGTGATGAACGGGACGTCGCATCGCGCATACATATATATCTCTTTGCTTGCAACTGTCGGTTTCCATCGCCGGTGTTATACATTGCGGAGTTTCACCGGACGCGATCGGAATGTGCGGTCCGCATTGCGACTCCGCACGATTCAACTTTATATTTTCGAAAATAATTATTCTTCGTTTCATTTCTTCTCTTGCACGGTCCAACGCGAAACCTCTTTTAATCCTCTAAAATTAAATGATAAAATTCCTTATTTAATTGAAAAACCTCTCTTAATTCTCTAAAGTTTTGTATTAAAATTGGATGATAAAATTCCTTATTTAATTGAAAAACCTCTCTTAATTCTTTAAAGTTTTGTGTTAAAATTAAATGATAAAATTCCTTATTTAATTGCAAAACCTCTTTTAATTCTCTAAAGTTTTGTATTAAAATTGGATGATAAAATTCCTTATTTAATTGCAAAACATCTTTTAATTCTCTAAAGTTTTGTATTAAAATTGGGTGATAAAATTCCTTATTTAATTGAAAAACCTCTCTTAATTCTTTAAAGTTTTGTGTTAAAATTAAATGATAAAATTCCTTATTTAATTGCAAAACATCTTTTAATCCTCTAAAATTTTGTATTAAAATTAAATGATAAAATTCCTTATTTAATTGCAAAACCTCTCTTAATTCTCTAAAGTTTTGTGTTAAAATTAAATGATAAAATTCCTTATTTAATTGCAAAACATCTTTTAATCCTCTAAAATTTTGTATTAAAATTAAATGATAAAATTCCTTATTTAATTGCAAAACCTCTTTTAATTCTCTAAAGTTTTATATTAAAATTGGATGATAAAATTCCTTATTTAATTGAAAAACCTCTCTTAATTCTCTAAAGTTTTGTGTTAAAATTAGATGATAAAATTTCTTATTTAATTCCTTATTTAAAAATAAAACTAATATTACAACTCGTTGGATTATTTTGTACCAATAATAAAGACGAATCATACGTTTAAGAGAGTAATTCTCTGATTTTAAAAATAATAATCAAAAGATATTTTTAACGCATCGCATATTCATATTTCGCAGACGTATGAGATCGATGATTATTACAGCTTTTAAATCTGCCTCTCTCTCTCTCTCTCTTGTTTCAGATGAGTCACTTATACGGATTATTCAGTAAACAAGTAGCACAGTTTTGTGCCGATTCATCGAGGCCGGATTGCAATAAGAATCTACTTGTATCCGGCATAAGGAGCCTCGCCAACACGAATGATATCGTTCTCGATCAATTGGATCCCTATCAACGCGGTGCCAAGGAAATGAGTAAGGAAGCGTTTTCGTAGCCAAGAGCGATAGAAATTTCTTGCGTTTACTTTTCTGACCGAAACATACGTATAAACTACAAATTGGTTGGTCTTGACACTCTTTTCTTCTCGTTTACAGTTTGGCGCGCCATGGTGGGAAACAATAGATTTGCATCGAGAATCGGCCACGAGAATGACGAATCTTACTTCACGACTGAAGCCGACTTGCTAGGTAAGTGTATATTAGAAATGATTGAAAAAGTTGTTTAAGAATCGCGAATCTTTCCTTGTCAATATAATGATCGTTGAAAAAGACCTCCAGGCATTTAGATATAATAATATGAATTATGAGATTGGAGGAGGAGGAGGAGGAGAGGAGGGGGGAGGGGAGGGGGGAAGAAGGGGGATATCAAAGAAATACACGATAAAGAGAGAAATCTAGTTCATCCTGGTTCATCCGAGGGAGAAGAACGACGTTATGGGCAGCGCTTCTCCATTTCAAAAAATCTTTTTTTCGACGGCGACCTCGTGAACGGAATCACATTCTCGAGAAAGTTTTAGCGGCGATTTCGATCACGCTCCTAGAAAGTCTTTTCTTCTCCTTCAGTCCCTCGTTGATTGCTTTTAATGCTTTAATCGCCGTGAGCTTTCTCCATTCTTTTTGAAAAAAGGAGCACCGTGTGTCATGCGTCGATTTGAAATGATTTAACTCGACTCCTAGAATTCTGAATTTGTAACATTATTAGAATTGTATTGTCCTCGTCGTACCATAGACTTTTGTTAAATGCGCTGTATCACGAACGGATAGAAACGAAGGCAATCCAAAAGATCGTCGCACGGCCTAATGCAAAAACCTCTCCCAATTCTCTGGTATTGAAATTAGGTGATAAAATTCCTCAATGAAAAATTAAACTAACATTAATACTCGTTAGATCATTTTATACTAGCAATACAAAGACAAATCTCAATTTTTTTTTAAGAGAGTGATACTAAAAATAATGATTAAAATATATTTTTAATTATTAAATATTTACATATGTTTTATTGTAGGTTGCTTTGCGAATAATAATATGACATACTGCAATATTAAATATTTTATAAATATACAGATAATATATTTTTGTGTAGATTTACATTGTCATGTGAATACAGAATATTTCGAGATATATTTAATCGATGGAATGATCGATTAGCATTTTTGACAATGAGCGTAATAACAGTTTTACGCATCTAATACCCGTATTCATAGTCCTTCCTTATTTTAAGGACGGAGGAAGCCTCCATGAAGGATTCCTTGAATCTGCAAGGCCACCTTGTTTCATAGATGGACGACTCGAGTCTCCCTTTCAGAAGGAAGGAATATTTTAGGGATTTTTAGTGACCGACTGGAGGCAGCACCGTTTTATGCTGCCTGCAACTAATTTCATATAATACATATGAAAACTTTTTCGTATCTTCAAAAAATTCCACGGGATTTTCCCAATCGCGAATGCATCTTTTCGGAATCCGCCACAGAATCCGATTCTCTGGATTTTCGTCTTCAAATCCATCGTCAGAATCATTTAAAAATTCATTGTCCATTATCCCTTTTTCCTTTATACACTTTCAGTTTGAGAGCGCGACAACAAATAACCACAAAACCACACATGTAACGAAACTAACTTTTGGAGGTTATATTTGGTTATATTCTGCGTATCGTCTGCTAAAAAGGTCGCATCACTCCTCAAGGAAGCTCGTGACCTTCCTTGAGATAAGGGAGCCAGTAAGATTTCTTGTTCGGTCAAGGAAAGTTTATGAAACGTGGAACGAGGAACAAGGAATCCTTATTCCTCAAGGACGGACTATGAATACGGGTATTAGACACCTAGACGGAGATAGGTAATGGACAGGTCGCGAAAGGAGGTCACTTTTCTCAATGTCGAAGATGAGGGTCCCTACAGGGGCGTACCATTGTGGCTTTCACATTTTCTCTATGGCCCATATTTAACATGCGTATATGCTAATGATACATCGACACGCGATGAAAGCCGCGAGCGTTGCGCGCCCGTGATTTCAGACGTTTACCGATCAATTATCAAACCATTCGCGTACGAGAAATCTGACAGGCAAGAAAGAAAAGAGAATGTATAAGAAAACTTTTAACTCGATCTCGATGGACAGAGGAACGCAATATTCTTTCCTGTTTATATGATTAATGTGATAAGGTCAATAACCATTATGCCCATTACATTTGTTGAGAAATTTATAATGTAGATATTTACATTCGTTTACTCGCTAAAAATACAGATACACGCACTGAAAAAAAAAATACACCAAATCCCAAAAAATTTATTTGATTACAAAAATTTATTTAAAAAATTTCCAAAGGAATTAGTTATTTCAATCAGGCAGCAAATATATTTGAATTAGTAAAATACGAAATGAAAGCAAGGTACGCTTGTATAAAAAAAAAAAAAAAAAAAAAATTGTTTTTTATCTCTATTATTTCCTTTTAAAAAAAACATTTTTTATTCATTCATAAAATTCATTTCGGCTGCTTGTTTAAAAAAAAACGCAGATTTTCTTTATTTTAATAAATAATTTTTTATCTTCAAATATAAATTCTTTTTATATATTAAAGTTTTAAATAATGTAATTTAAAAATTATAATTTTTATTGCATGCAAGTAATAATTTATTCAATAAAACAAAACATTTTTAGACTCAAAGTATATTTTATTCAAGTAAAAGACGCATCAAAATGTATTTATTTGATTGGAAAAAATTGTATTTTTAATGTGTGCAAATACGTACGTGTTTTCGCGAAAGCAAATTCCCGCACGTCTCTTACAAAGTCCTTGTATCCTACAAATCGATGACATTCGGCCGGTTGTCGGAAGCGAAAAGAACACGGTTGACGTGCAGATATTGGATTCTGAATTATCATAATGCGGAGGTCATGTTTAGGAATATAAACGTGCGTGGAAACGACAACGCGGCCGTTGATCCAGAATGATGATCACCCGGGAGCGAAAGTCCATTATTCTTGTTCCTTTTCTTTTACGGATGTCTATCCCTTTTAAAACACAATGTAATACCGCTTTTTCAACATGTCGATTATCTATCTATCAATCTATCGTATCGAATGGTATGAAAGAGCATTCTAATATAAGCGGAAATAAAGTTTAAGCAAGTCTGGTAAGACTCGAAAATATGGATACGGCACATAGGGATTTGGAGTTATTGTAATCTAAGAAACGATTATAATAAATTATAATCGTGTATGATAATATTATAATAAAATATAATATAATAAATATATCAAAAATATAATATAATAAATTATAATATTTTAATAATATTATAATAAAATATAATATAATAAACATAGTAAAAGTATAATAAAAATATAATATTGGGTGATTGCATAAATTCGTGCCCGATTTAAATATAAACTTCAATAGATTATATTTTAGAGATAACACTTTTATTAATCAATTATATAGTCTCCATTCTTTTCTACAATGGTTTTCCAACGATCTATAAGCTTGTCAATTCCATTTTTGAAGAAAGAACTTGGTTTTTCTTGAAAAAAGTTTGTAAGGTGGTTTTCGACAGCTTCCTCGGAATTGAGATTCTTGCCATTTAAACTATTCTGCAAAGACCGGAACAGATAAAAATCTGAAGTCGCAATATCTGGAGAATATGGCGGGTGCTGCAGAATTTCCCATTGCAACTCCTGCAGTTTTCGCAGCGTCTGTTGAGCGACGTGTGGCCTAGCATTGTCGTGGTGGAAGATACGGCACCCACGTATCAAGCTTGGAAATGTATCCAAGCTTTTTTAAATGACGAAAAGCGATTGAATGATCGATGTTCAGCCTCTCAGCAATATCCTCAGTTGTAATCCTTGGGTTTCTTTCCACTAAGGCATGCACAATGTCATCATCAATGCCAGAAGGCCGTCCAGAGCGGGGTTGATCCTCCATGTTGAAATCACCATTTCGAAATCTGCCAAATCACTTTTTGACTGTTCGGAGAGCAGGAGCGCGATTCAAATAAACACTTTGAATATTTTTTTGTGCAATCCCAACACTCACGCCTTTCCAAAATTCATATAGCATTACATGCCGCAAATGCACCTTTTCGTTCTCCATTTTTAATGATTTCTCTTATGCACAAATGGACTTATCTGAACAATATCTGACGCTAAATTGACATAAGACAACGTCATCTATTCGGTGTAAGCAACAATTACCACACGAAAACAGTAGAACTCCGCCATGCAGTAACTTAATGCCATCTATGAAAATCGGGCACGAACTTATGCAATCATCCAAAAATTATAAAAAAAAATATATATATATATATTTTTATAATTTTTGAAATATGTTAATAATATTATAATAAAATATAAAATGTGTGTATTATATAAGTTCTAGCTTTGTAAAAAATAATCACATATGAAAATTTATACAATTGAGACACTACATTTTAATAGTGTAATTCGACTTCTGTCATATTGTTTCGCGATTGAGAAATCTATGAAATACCTTGTATATGCCTTTTATGACTTTAACAAGCTCGATCTTAGCAATGTATTATTTCGAATACGGATTTCGCGTAGCTAAATGCATATACTTCCCGGTATCCGTTATGTCTATGTAAATGGGCCTGTTGCTTAATCCTCGGTAACTAAATCAACGTCATTTTCGTGGTCACGCTGGCGCGTTTGCTAACGAGAAATCTGATGAAAAAGAAGAAAAAAAAAAAAGAATGTATAAGAGAGATACTTTTCTCGATGTTGATGAATAAAGAAACGACAGCGATATTCTTTCCGTTTTACATGTTATTAGTTTTACTTTTATTTAATAGTTATTAATCATACATTTGTTGAGAAATTAATGATGTAGTATATTTACATTTATTCACTCGCTAATTTATTCTCTCTATTCTCTATTTTATCTATTTATTCTTTATCTTCTTCTTTGATTGTTCCAGCGAGCAGCGGCAGCGAGACGAACGGCCTCGCGGAGGAGACCGCGGCGAGTGGCGATTACGTTCTACCATCAGAATCAAATGGGCCGTATCTGGCGGGTCCGATGGTGATACGAGTTTATCCGGATGGCCGACCGGTTCCGGAGGATCAGAAACGTCCGTTGCCGAGAGACGAAGACATCGATGAGCTCAGATACTCTCGTTTGCCATCAATAGAGGAGATCGAGGCTAAGAGCGGTAGCAAGTTCTACGGGAAAGGCGCGAACGAGCCGGCACCGGCCAAAAGGAGAATGTCCTTCGTAACCGACAAGGACTATCGACGATCGGAACCGCTACGTTTTCACGGCAATCCGCTGACCTACGAAAGAACAGCGTTTCGAGGCGCGATTAATGAACGCGGAGTGCGTTTCTATTGAAGAGAAAGAGAGAGAGAAGAGGGATATATTTCGTGTCTTTTCTACTCGATACGAGTTACCTCGCTATACATCATCTAGTGAAAAAATAGAAGATTGAAAAAAAATTGCCGCTAATTGTAAGATCCTGCGAAGAGATGTTTCCGTGATCGTACTTACTGCGATAATATATGGAAAGCATGAGAGACAAACTAAAGATATCTAGCGATATATAATCGTAATCGCGGTACGCGTCGCCATAGATTACGATTTAATCAGCTGTATAATTACAAATTTATTGCCAACGCGCATTCTTATTTATCTGATATCGTTGTTGCTATAAGTATGCAAAATATCGTATTCTTTTTTTTTTCCGAATCTTTTGACTGTAGAATAAGAATTTAGGACGTAACGAGGAATGTGATCCAAAAACTTTGTTTAAGATAAAAGTTTACGATTTATATAAATCGCTTATGTATCGATTTATATAAATAAGAGGAAATCACGGTTTGCGAACCACCTAAATTGGCTTGACGATTGGTCGGTAATTAAATTCTTATCTCGATAACACACGAATAATCGCCGACCATGAAATATCATTTAGTTTCTACTTATTTAATTTTATTCATTTATTATTTATTTAATACTCAATATAATTGTCACGGCACATGTAAAATATTACGACACGAACATCGATGAAATTTTATCAATTATCTCTTGGATTGTGATTAATTCAAAAATCTTAGACTCTTCATTCAATCTGTTAACACAAAAAATCGCACGTATCATTTATCCAAATTTATTTTGCGATATATTCGAGACGAAAAAAATAGCGGTTGATTAAAGTGAAATTCCCTTATATTTTTATTCCACGAATTTAAATCATACTTTATTTTTTCTCTGATATATACGCATCATTGTGTCGCATAAGGGAACCAGTGCACCTCGCTGAAAAAATAATATGTTACATATACAATATATTATCATTTTAATCACCACATACATTACGTTTTAATGTATAACAATATTTGTGCTAAAAAAATTATTGCTTTCGAAAATATCCATAGCTAGTTACATATACATAAAATATGTACATTATAATAATAGTAATACTCATGGATCATATCTGTCAGACACACAAATCATTGTTTGCATAAGCAAGCAACAATTTTAAAAAATCTACATGACGACTTACGTGACGATTACAATTGTTTATTAAATCTATACATTTTCACGCTTATTTGTAAATATTTGACGCATTTGCTATTAATTTAAATACCTACATCAATAAGATAAAACTTAAAGTATGATAAAATATAGAATGTAATATATATTTGAAAAGAAATTAACAATAAGACAATATGTGATAAATTAAGACTAACGTGATGCCTAATATATATGTATATAAACATACATATACACATATATATGTATACGAATCACTCTATTATATTGTAAGAATCTCGAGATTTGATATATGATTAAAAATATTTATTTTATAAGTGCTCAAGATTAACAGAATTTCGTTATTATTAATACATAATAATCGCTATAAACACACACACACATATTCTGTGCTATTAATACAATTATTAAAATTATCACTTCTCAGTCTTATGTGTATATTATGGATTGTTTATTTAAGTCATTATCTTATCTAAAAGTTGAAATATCTATTATCTTAGCTTTCAATTCTTTATCTTGTCATAAATAAATGAAATTTGTGTCTATTTTTTTAACTTTGACACATTTTTATCTTATCATCTTGACATCAATTCAGATTAAAAAACATACATATAGATTATAATAAATATCATTACGTATACGAATATATATATATATATAAATTCGATATTATAAAGATTTGACATTACGATGTAATGTTGACTTATACTAAGATGATAATAATATTATATACATATGTGTAAGTTTTGTATGATAGTGATATCACATATTTTAAGAGTGAAAAGATGACTTTAGGAAGCAACACACTATATTGCATCTTCGTATTATTTTTATACTTTGAAAGTTGTATAAAAACTTATATAATATATATACTTATATATTATGTATTTAATACTAATCGATGTATTAAATACATGATATTATAATGAATATATTAATATATAAACATATTTATATACGTCTTAATTTATCAATTTCTATGCTTTTGAAACTTGTTTAATACATAAAAATACATAATATATATATGAATGATTTCATATTTATAGATATATATGGAATTTCATACATTATATACATTTTATAAAAGAATATATATGGATCTTTTTCTTCTTAAGGTGTTTATAAGTTGTACAGCAATCATTTGCGAAAATTGAGAAATGTATTGTAAGCACAATTAATTTTTAGATAGTAATTTTCATTATAAATGAAAAAAGAAAATAAAGTTGGAGTTTCTAAAATTTCAATTTCTAAAGTTTTTATTTGTATTATTTGTATTCGTTGCCTATCAAATATGATACACAAATTCTGAGATGTCGGGGAACACCTTGATATCTCAGAATTTGTGTAAGAATCGGCAGGAAACCGAAAATTAGTCCTGCAGGGAGAGTTTTTTAGCGGGTGCGAGTCCCGCATATCCCACCGGACCGGCCGGTGGGAATGCATAATGCATTTTTCTCTCCCTTCGCAAAAAAAAAAAAAAAAAAAAAAAACTTGTACCTTTACTGATTCTGAAGCCTTTTCATTCAAATTTTCATGCTCCTTGAAATTTTACCTTGTGTTACCTCTTTATTGATTATGTTCTTCTGATACTTTTGCGGATTTTGAAACTTTAAATTTTCCGCTTTCTGTAATTTAACTTTGTGTGAACTCTTTGCTTGTCATGTTCTCCTGATACTCGTGCGAATTTCGCAGCTTTAAATTTTCCGCTTTCTGTAATTTAGCATTGTGCGAACTCTTTGCTTATCATGTTCTCCTGATACTCGTGCGAATTTCGCAGCTTTAAATTTTCCGCTTTCTGCAATTTAGCATTGTGCGAACTCTTTGCTTATCATGTTCTCCTGATACTCGTGCGAATTTCGCAGCTTTAAATTTTCCGCTTTCTGTAATTTAGCATTGTGCGAACTCTTTGCTTATCATGTTCTCCTGATACTCGTGCGAATTTCGCAGCTTTAAATTTTCCGCTTTCTGCAATTTAGCATTGTGCGAACTCTTTGCTTATCATGTTCTCCTGATACTCGTGCGAATTTCGCAGCATTAAATTTTCCGCTTTCTGTAATTTAGCATTGTGCGAACTCTTTGCTTGTCATGTTCTCCTGATACTCGTGCGAATTTTGCAGCATTAAATTTTCCGCTTTCTGTAATTTAGCATTGTGCGAACTCTTTACTTATCATGTTCTCCTGATACTCGTGCGAATTTCGCAGCATTAAATTTTCCGCTTTCTGTAATTTAGCATTGTGCGAACTCTTTGCTTATCATGTTCTCCTGATACTCGTGCGAATTTCGCAGCTTTAAATTTTCCGCTTTCTGTAATTTAGCATTGTGCGAACTCTTTGCTTATCATGTTCTCCTGATACTCGTGCGAATTTCGCAGCATTAAATTTTCCGCTTTCTGTAATTTAGCATTGTGCGAACTCTTTGCTTATCATGTTCTCCTGATACTCGTGCGGATTTTGAAGCTTTAAATTTTCGCGCTTTTTAAAATTTTAGTTTGTGCCACCTCTTTGCTAATTATATTTTCCTGATACTTGATTCCAAGAAATGTAGTTTCAGAAATTCCAAGAATGAAAAATTGGCAAAATCGTATCAGAAAATATATGGAAGATATAATAAGATATGTGGAAATGGATGGGTAGGTTCATCAAAAGACATATGCGTTTTGTATTAATAATACAGTTTATTAAATTTTAAAATATTACAAAATATGAAGACAGATATTATCGATTCTCTTATATTTATATATATTTACGCATATATACATATTGAGTATCGGATGCAATCGCTTTCGCTGCTACATATTACATTTTGTACACACGCACACACACAATCATTTTTATTATTATACAAAATAATACATATTAGCAATTTTATTACGTATATATGTACATGTTTCGGATATCGGACATGATCGCTTTCGCAACTGCTTATACATTTGTAAGTAAAATTGGATCGATCGCTTTCGCTATTAACTTATATCTTGCATACACACGCACGCATGCACACGCAGTGATTTTTATTGTTATACAATAATACACATTAGCATTTTGTTACGTATATACATATATCGCATATCGGATGCAATTTAGATGCAATATGATTTTCCAGATCAGCTAATTTTACAACGACGTTGCTAATGCCTGCATCATCAGTAATTTCTCTGCCGCAATAATCATGCTGTAACATAATATAAACATATTTCATTAAATAATTCTATTGTTAAAAAATAAGCATTCCCCCCATAATTGAGTGGTTTGTGAAAGAGGAGGAGGGGGGGGGGGAGAGGGCTGAGTAATGTATTTTGAAAACGTAATGAGAATTTTTACTAGTTAAAACATATTACTTATACAGAGTGTCTGATATTAATCGCCTCACCCGTAATATGCAAATAGAGCAGGTAAAACCGAGGAGAAAAGTTCTTTACCATTTTACGATTTTCGTAATAATTATAAGTATCTTCGTCAAGAGACATCTTTATTATTGATAATCTCTACAATCTACAAGTTTTACTCTAAAACAAATTTAGTTTGTTAAAGTCTAAAGTAATTATATACTTAGTTCTTTCTCTTATGAAAATAATAAAATATATATTCTACATGTGTGCGTGTATATATATATATATATATATATATAATATATATAATAAAATTATTTTTTATGTATATACCCATACAGCACAGAACATTGCAGCAATATTGCAGCAACATTGCAACATTGCCGCAATGTTGCTACAATGTTGCAATGTTGCTGCAATATTGCTGCAATGTTCTGTGCTGTATGGGTATATACATAAAAAATAATTTTATTATTTTATAATAAAA
Organism: Polyergus mexicanus; assembly: GCF_030449975.1. Taxonomy (NCBI): domain Eukaryota; kingdom Metazoa; phylum Arthropoda; class Insecta; order Hymenoptera; family Formicidae; genus Polyergus; species Polyergus mexicanus. The sequence continues at coordinate 5,567,952 of NW_027223324.1, forward strand.
ATATTTCAATAATAATACATATATTGCTGCCCGTAATATGTACTAAAATGAAAATATATTAGTCAATCCATAATCTTTTCGTACTTTTTTCCCATAATTATGGATATAACACGGATATGCATAAATTCGGTCGTTTTAAGCATGGCATCGAAAAATGAATCTGGCCATGTCGTTCTGCCGATTTTAAAATGAAGCCAGTTAGCGCCACTGTATCAGCTAGGAAATCGGTCTCATGAAAAACGACGGCGTGGCCCCTCTCAGATTTCTCTCTAACCACAGCCTTCTATATTTAAAATCACTAGATTTTAAAATCGCGACATTTTCGGTTTATCGATCTACTTGATATTCGTCCATGTAATAATTCGATTATCCTCATATCGTTTTTAAAATAAAAAGAAACTAATTTGAGAACATCTTATATATTTTGTAACATCGAACACAATCGTATTAGTGCCGGTCCACAATAGGTGATTTAAGCCCTAAGCCTTAAGAAATTGACCAATCACAGTCGATCGTATTCTTTTCATACTTAATCGCGATTGGTCAATTTCTTAAAGCTTAGGGCTTAAATCACCTATTGTGGACCGGCACTTATATAATTTTTATCGACGTCTCTTCTGTTATTATTTTCTATCATTCTAATACCGTCAACTTATCGATAGATGGCGTTCGATGGCCGTTTTAAAAACGAAGCGCGAAGTTAGCATCAAAAATTTTAAATCGCGCACGTATACATACGCACACACACACGTCGAACCACGAAATTGATATTAGTAATGACTGAATTAAGAAACATTTCTTCGTAAAAAAAAGTTAATCATGCGTTATGTGAAATGTATCGTCAGTTCTGTCAATTTTACCGTCCTAGCAAATTATATATTCAAAAGTGCAGTCCCGGCCGATGACGATTCAAATCACCATTTCGGGCGCATGTACAAATGGAAGAATCTGCAGGAGGGCTTCCGAGAGGCCAAGATCTGCAGGAAACCGATATTTCTCCTAATTCACAAACCGGGTTGTCCCACCTGCGAGAAACTCAAGCCTAAATTCACCAACTCCATCAGACTCCTCGATCTCAGCAAACAGTGAGTGATGCATCTTTCTCTCTCTTACAAAGCTTTTTTTTTTTTTTGCAACCCTATTAGATATTAAAATTTTATAAAATTAAAATATATTAATAAATATATTTCTATAATATATTTATATATATAAAATTTTTTAATTATTAATGAGAGCATGTTTTTAACATAAACGGGACAATCATTATATATTTTATGCATAGAAAATACAATTTAAAAATACAATTAATCAATAATAGATACAAAATGTATAAAATGTACAATATACACATAGTTTTTGCAAAGCAAGCTTTTACAAGCACGACTTTAAAAAGATAGCAACCGAGTGACAGCGAACTAAGCATAATGAGCCGTATCTAAGGAGTATAAGTAGGATAGGATTTTTTCTATCGGATTCATTGTGCATTGTAACAATGTATAGTTTCGTCATGGTGGATGCGAGAAAAGGCGAGATGTCCGCGCAAGATGAAGCGAGATTTCAACCGGACGGAACGTACGTTCCGAGAATTCTCTTCTTCACTCCGGACGGCGAGTTTATGGAAGATGTTTATAATCGTCATCCGAAAGCCGACGACAAATATAAATATTTCTACAGCAGGACGAGCCAAATAATAGATAGCATGCTTTTGGCATTGGAACGATGCGCCGATAAATCTGCTCGGAAATCTTGACGACAAAGTTCAAAAGAAGCTGAAATCTTACATTTATTAAATGATAGTCGCGATTATATGTCATCATCATTATATTTGCGAAAATAAATTTATTTTGCTATACATAGATATATATATATATATATAACATTCTTTTAAATTATAATAATAAATAATATTTCAGAATGAAAAGGATACAGAAAAAGTCTATAAAATTCTTCAATTCATAAACTCAATCAAATAAATTACATTTTAATAAAAACAACCAAAGGAAAAAGAAATAAAATAACGTACGTATATTTAATCAGGGTTGGGAAGTAACGCGTTACTTGTAACGCCGTTACCGTTACAGTTACTTTTTTTCGGTAACTGTAACGGTAATGGCGTTACAAATTTTATTTGTAACGGAAAAAGTAACTTCGTTACATTTTTCGGTAACGAGTAACGAATTTAACAGTTACTTTTATCGTTACTTTTTTCAAATTTTTTCATTTATTTAAGATATTATTCTTGCTATTGTGCGTGATAAAATTTTTATCTTAACCGTAAAGCCGTAAGCAAATCGAGCAATTAGCATTCTTATTATGTTGTAAAAATGCTTGAATGTGATTGATCAACTTATGGCTCTTGCAGACCAGTGCGATGACGCGACGCGCGATATCCAATGAGAGCTTTATCTTTTCGGAAAAGCAGAGCTCTCATTTACTACCAGTTCTAAGTACCTTGCAACGAAAATTAGAAAATCTCAATAAATCTGACCTTATAGATTGCCATTCATTAGTTGAAGCTATTTAGCAAGGTTTAAATAAAAGATAACTTATTAATTTGATTAATACATATGTTATTTAATTTTAAATAAGGATTTAATTGAAAAATATTATTTTATTTTAAACTATTGATTCAAAAGTATTAATTTCAATAAAACAAACAATGTCGCTTAATTTACTATATTTGATTTTAGATTTCTTACAATATTTGAAACAAAAGAATTAATAATAGCAGCATGTTTACATCCAAAATTTAAGTTAAACTGGTTAACCGGAGAAAAAAGAAAACGTGCTGAAAATTACTTGGAGGATTTATTGGGAATCCGATCAACTGAAAATTCTCCAAAAGCTGGAAAATCTGACGATCACGATGATTTTTTCATTTTTGAGCAAAAAACGGTGCAAAATGAATCTGAACAAGAAGAATTGCAACGGTTTTTAAAATCAAATAATTGTAATATAGAAATGTTAAACGACTATCCAAAACTTAAAAAACTTTTTATTAAATATAATACAGCTCTACCAAGCAGTGCATCTGTAGAAAGAATGTTTAGCATCGGTGGCTCTGTATTAACACCACAAAGAGGGCATTTAAATAATGATACTATGGAGTAACAAATTTTATTAAAAATTAATAAAGAATTTCGATAAAATTTAATCATTTATTTTGTAATAAACCTTGAATGAAATCTTGCTTACAATTTTTTAAAAGTTTTTCTTATGCAAAATAATTTATTAATTTGTATTGTAAAAAAGTAACGGAAATTGTAACGACTCGTTACTTTTTAGTAACTGTAACGGTAACGAGTTACTTTTTAAAATTGGTAACGAGTAATGGTAACGAGTTACTTTTTAGAAAAAATAACGGTAACGGTAACGAGTTACTTTTATAAAGTAACTTTCCCAACCCTGTATTTAATAGATGCATATATATATGTATGTATTCATGTGGCAATATTAATTATCTCTCTTAGATGAAATATACAATTTTTATTAAAAAAAATCAAATTTTATAATAAAAAGTATTATAAAATTTAAATTATATGATGTAAATAAATGTTTAGTTCTTACCTTTTATTTGGCAAACGTGAAAAGTGCTTTTAACATAAATGCAAAATAAGAATTGAAGTCCTTTGCCACTTAACGCTAAATTTTCGAAAAACTAAGTCAATATTTTTAACTGGTTACCTGGGCATTGCATATATATTTAATAATGTGTGCAATCGTCGAAATTTATATCGGAAATTAAATTTGTGTATCAGTGTATCAGTTTATTATTCCTATTTACCGTCCGTGTAAATAAGCTGTTGTATATTTCCGCAGGAATATAATAATAGTTATACGATATAAAGGAACCAGTTAAAGTTGAATCGCGTGGCTGAGTCTGTCCTCTATTCTCTTCTCCCCTCTGTTTCTTTTTCGCTCATTCTCTCTCTCTCTTGCTCTCTTATTTGCTTTTTTTTTTTTTTTAAGACAGCATCGAGTCTGCGCTTGTACGTCATCAGATTCGATGCTGTGTCGAATATACGGTGGCCTATAGCGAGCTCGCAAAGGTAGACTTGACGGCGCTTGCGTTTGCAACAGTTGCCAGATGGTAAAGCGGCCCCGCATTGGCCAACGAGATCGTAACCAAGAACTCGCAACCCCTCGTAACCACGCCCATTTCATCCCTTCTGTAACACGGGATTATATTATACGCATAACGCCGTAGATTAAGTCGGCATTGCTGCTTTTTTTTTCTTTTTTCTTTTTTTTTTCGCAATAATTGGAAAGCGAAAATCAATTGATAGCAATCGTGGAGTAAAGTCGATGGGGAGAAAAAAAAAACAAGTGAAAATGTTGATTTAAAGACGATTTATCGTGTGATCGAATACGAACAACTTATATTCCGGTATATCCTTCTTCTCGGATGAAATTAATACAGGATGTATATAATAGATAGCGTCTTTAGAATTTCTTTCCATCTTCTGGGCGAAATTGCCCCATAAAATATATACATATATAAAAAGCCTTCGTAAATAATTTTATCGCCTTAAATATCCATGTGATAGAAAGATATATATATATATATATCGGTATTCCCTCTCTACTCTCTAGAGGGAGAGGGAAAAAGAAGGGAGAAGAGATTTGATAATAAATTTTTTTAATTCAAAGATTTAACGATAGGACAGAAATGTATGAGAGAGAGAGAGAGAGAGAGAGAGAAAATAAGTCCACGTTATTCTTCGAAACGGGAAATACAAACGAAGAGCGCGAACGAGGTCCAACTGATGCGAGACGCGGAGCACTTAAGTAAGGGATAAGCATACATATAACGGCAGACGCGGCGGCTCTTCTCCGGCGATCCCGCTGGACGCGAGCTGAGCTTACGCACACGTTATACGTTATGTATGGATCTCTTTCTCTCTCTCTCTCTCTCTCTCTCTCTCTCTCTCTCTCTCTCTCTCTCCGCGGACGGTGTTCTGTGTTTGAAGGGTTGCAGATAATATATAGCCCGTTTCGGCGGAGAGTGCTTTTTAGCTTTGACCGTTTCACATCCGCGGCGACGGACCGGACCCTGGACCCGATCGTATAACCGACCAACCGATCGGCCCTGTGCCGGGCTATTGCGCCCCGTAATATAGCGCACTCCCACCACCACCCCCCCGCCCATCCCACCCTTCTCGCGCGTACATCTATATCTCTACGCGTCCGTCACTCTTTTTTTCTTTTTCTTTTTCGTTCCCCGCAGATCCCTGACCAGCCACTCCACCGACGAATCCCGGGGGAAGGAAGGAAGGAAGGAAGGAAGGAAGGAAGGAAGGAAGGAAGGAAGAAGGGGAGGGGAGGGGGACGGGAGGGGAGAGGTGAGAGGGTTTTAAAAAAATGAGCCGGGACATTATTTCTGGCTCGCCCCCGTCCTCCCCGTCGATTCTCCCTCCACCGCAGATCAGACTGACCGATCCAGTCGCTCTCGATCCCTACCAAGCCCACTCCCTCTCTCTCCCCCCCCCCCTCATCCCTCTTATTCACCCGACGTCGTTTCCGCCGGCGCGGCTTGCAATGTGCCGGCGTCAGCGAATGTGCAAAAATGAAAAGAGAGAAGAAGAATTCGCGCCCGCGGACAGTGACGGAGAATTCGACGGAGCGAACGGGGCGCGGAGGGGGCCGCGGGGAGTAACGGGGAGAGAGAGAGAGAGAGAGAGGAAGAATTATATATCTTTCTCGCGTGTCTCCCTCGTCTGTCCGTTCGGTCGTTTCGGTTCGGATATGGATATACGCCCGGGTATATCGGGAGAGAGAGAGAGAGAGAGAGAGAGAGAGAGCCCAGGGAGAGCCATTTTCAATTCAATCTGTTAAAAGCACGTCAAAAAGTCATACGGTATTTCACCGGCGCGATAGATCGCGACGATGAGATCGCGCGCGAGCTTTATAACTGAGACCGATAATGCCGATGTTAGATGGACATGTTACCGTAAATTTCATTAATTTGGCGATTATACAGGATTACTGTAATTACAATGATTTTGTTAAATTTAATATATATATATATATATATATAATAAACGTACAAATTATATATAAATTTTATATATAATTTATATATAAATATATAAATATATAATATATAATTATATAAAAATAATATATTGTATAATGGATATAATTATAATTTTATAAATTTTATCTATGTAACATTTCCGGTAAAGATGATTATTTCGATAGAATTAATCACACGAACCATCTATATCAAAATGATTAGGTACAATTGCCGATAATTATATATGCATAAAAAAAATAAACTAATTAATCATATTTACAGTTACGACACTGATACGCGAGTCGATATACGACGATGTTATACGAGGTTGACAAAGAAATTCAATCGTTTTAACGATCGCCGAAGAAACTGATAAACTAAACACGTATAAACTAAATGAGGGTCATCTTCGAAGAAATTATTATATTTGAAAGAAAACCGCTGGGTCTGAATTAAATTTCGTTGATAGTAATCGTGTACATTTGTCTTTCCTAAATTGAAATTTTACAGCGGGCCCCCTATTTTTTAATCGGCCTTGTAATCCATTTTAAAATTAATGGATATCTCGAATTAGCATTTACGCGAGCTAATGAAATAAATTTATATCGACAATTTATCATTTTATCGTCCCTTTTGCGTAACAGGTGTTTACATAGAATCTCGAATAATCTTTCGATCGAGCGGTCTCTCTTTCTCTCTCTCTCTCTCTCTCTCTCTTGGATTATCGTATCCATCGGATAAACAGTTACATTATAACTCAGTGTACGAGGAAGAAAAGTGAAAAGATGGAAGCGCCTCTTACCTGCGATTTCTTCTACCTGCGGGCGACTATACGTGGCGACTATAATCTAATCTCGATTATCCGATCGCGACGCGACTCTTTATTCGATCGACCGGCCGGCGAGTCTGGTGTCGCGGGGTCAACACGACGTTTGCAAACATCGTAACGCGATATTGCCGCGATCTCGATCTCGATCGCCCTATTTACCTAAGGGTAGTAAGTACACACTGGTGCCTGCGGGGAAGTCTCGAGTGCGTGTGGGCGCAACAATACTCCGCCACACTCGAAGATCAAAGATAAATCGGATACTCTCGGAAACGTTTACTTTTTTCTTTTCTTCGCGAGCTCGAGAATCAAAGACCCGTGGGAGAGAGGGCGAAATAAATGTTTCCCTTCTCATTTCCAAGTGTGGAAGAAACGCGAGCAACCTGCGATTAAACCCCATTCAAGTTCCTTTGCGCGCAAGTGCGTCCGCGTACGCGTGTAACAATCGTCAGATTCGTGAAGACGCGTAAAAATTATTTTTTGCCCAACGACCTTTTTAACATGGATACTGATTTAATCTGAAGAAAACGATGGACGAATTTCTATATGGACGCGCCATGTTTTTTTTTTTTTTTTTTTTAAATTCGCTTCGTCCGATGTGTGGGTTGTACGAGGAGTACCACGATACTTTAAAAACGGGCATGTATTGGCGTACCTATTGGTTTATCGATCCCCCCCCCCCCCCAATCGGCGCGTACATTGGGATTTGAGTGGCCGATGTGCGAGAGTAAAAAAAGATGCGGTGTCCGTGCTGTATATACATATATGGGATCGAACGTCAAAACGAATACGTTCGGAATACTTTTATTATTGCTCAAATTTTGCACGCCGTCAAATAAAAAAATACCTTCGCGAACGTCATCGGAAAAAAAGTGATCCCCGATTGTACCTATTACGGCAACCCTCGCGCGTGTGACATTTTCCGATGACGCTCGCGGCGTGTATTATTCAATTCTATCGATTGCTAAATTACAATGTGGATAATGTGATCGAGTGGATATTGCGCGTGACACCTTATGACATGGCGATAAATAACATGTGTATTATCCCATTATAATTAATCCCGTTTGACCGAAAAAGGACGTATGGAGAATATATCCCACTCCCTATCCCTCAATTCTTCTTTATCTTCTCGATGAACGAATTTTCCGAGTTACGTCACGATATACCATATATACACATGTGTATATAAACCTGTCTCTATAAAAAGTGGGAATGCCACTTACGTTACTTGTACGCCCCTTTTAGGACGAATCCCCTCAATCTGTGTACATTCATAAACAAGTATGTCGGAGTATCTTATCCGTGACAAACCCTCATCATCGATTGTTACTTTTTGGGACTTAGAGACACGTCGAAGAAGTAAACGGGTGCGTGGCTTCCGCACGCTACTTCTACGTTACGTATATCACGTGTTTGGTGAGTTAAGCTTGGTTAGGCAGGGTAGATAGATAGGTAGGTAGGTAGGTAGGTAGGTAGGTAGGTAGGTAGAGAGATACGGGGATCCAAATCATAATGCGTACAATGCTTTTATTCTATTCTCATTGCGGGGTAAATAACATCTGTACATTAGATCACTATAAAATCGACCGCCATTGGTGAAACGACAATGGGGCCCAGCTCCTTCCTCCCCTCCCCTCCCCCTACCCACCCCTCCCCCTCTTCTTCCCCGCACTGCCCCATTCAAATCTCATTGTACAATATGATTCAAAAAAAGGTTCGTCACGATGACGGTGTTGGTTGCGGTTTATAGACCGTATCCAGCGAAAGAGAGCCAGAGGGGTGGAGGGCGAACGGGAGGGGGGAGAAAAGGGAGAGAGCGAGGAAGAGAGAGAGAGAGAGAGAGAGAGAGAGAGAGAGAAGGATAGAAAGAAAAAGGACACGTTTCTCGAGAGGGAGCGGAACGCGAAAGGCGTGCGTGGTTAAGAACAGTCGGCCGAAACAAAAGGCGGAGCGTTGAGAAACGTCTGAGCATCGCTCCGCATTGTGTTTTATACCCCGGAACGGGTTTTTAAATAAAAGAGTAATGTGTTTGTCCGTTGCCAACCACCATTTACCATCTCTCGCCGCCGTCGTCGCACCAAACCATTCTGCTATCGCTATATATCGCCAACATCGACCACCATCCGCCTATACGGGAAGATACATATACAAACGACGCGCATACTTGCACCCCCTGCGATTGTCGGGGCGAGAGGGATGATAGGGTAGATAGGTAGGTGGATACGCGGCTAGGTATGTCCCTCTTTCACTCTACGGCGGATATAAACTCTTAACATCCTACACAGTTTGGTACAGAGCGGCCCTGCCAATCGGCGGCAAACGGGGGCGTGGTCCCGTTCCAGCGAGGCCTCGCGTTTGGCCGAGGCCCCGGGGTGGAACACTGTGGCACAGTGTTTTATTTCGCGTTTACGTAACGTGGAGGGGACCGTTAGTTTCTGCCCTATCCCTCCCACGGGGGTATTCGTCTCTCCTTCTCCCCCTGCCCCTGTCGTCGATGAGAGAGCGGCGGCGGCGGCGGTGGCCCGCCACCACCACCGCCGCCGCCAACTGCGGCCCCCTTACGAGCTCCCACTTTGCTGCCGTCACCGCCGATACCGCCTCTCTGTCTATCCGCGTGCGCTACCTGAATCGACTCACCCGGGATGCTGCAATTGTTGACAATGCCGACGAGCGAGAGGGAGTGAGAGGGGGCGAGAGTTTGTCGCGGGGTTCCGCGCGATTCCGCATTTCGGCCCCCGACAGCCGAAGGGAGCGGGTGTTCCGTGGACTCTCCGTATGACACTCCGACGGCCGCCGTAGCGGAAACCTTAAGGGAGCGTGCGGGCGCGTTGCGCGCGTTAACCGAAAAGTGTCATCTACCTTATAAAAGACCGTCGCTCTCGCCGCGAACCTTGCGATTTCGCTCGATTTGTCACGACGATGGTGCGCGTAGGAATCGCCGGATCGTGACGCGATCGTGGCACACGACAGTGTCGGAGCAGTATCGATTCCGTGGCGGAGAGGAGGTCGATTGGAGCGCCCGGGGAAAGCCTCTCGGAATCGTCCTCACCGGCATGGGGGCGAGCATCGTCATCGTGTACGCGGCATCGCGCCCGGTCCGAGTCATCCGCGGCGCCCGGTGATCGCGTCGTCATCGTCATCGTCATCGTCGGGGGATACACCTCCCGGCGTCGCGAGTGCCGTTAACGTCGTAACGATCAACGGACGACATGTCGCTACCCCGCGGCGTCGGCCTCGGCGTCGACGTCGGCCAACTTATGCAGCACCAGCAGCAGCAACAGCAGCATCACGTGCTGCCGGCCGCGTTCTTCCTGCGCGCCAGTGCCGAGAGATATCAGCGTACCCCCAAGTGCGCGCGCTGTCGTAATCACGGGGTCGTGTCCGCGCTCAAGGGGCACAAGCGTTATTGCCGATGGCGGGATTGCGTGTGTGCCAAGTGCACCCTCATCGCCGAGAGGCAACGCGTCATGGCTGCTCAGGTAAGATCGTCGCGCGTCCCGAGTCTCTCATTATTTTCCCGTTCTCCAACGGAGAAATTTATTTTCAAAATGCCAACTCACATGTAACGATTACACTGTGTTGAATAATTTTAGAAACTTATCGTTAACGGAATTTTACTCGTCCATCGGAGAAAAATCATCGGCATATAGAGTGCGGGGATTGTAATTGACGTAGCTTCGATGGGTTTTCAAGCTTCAATAAATACGGGAGGGATTATCTCACGCTGCTCACTATCGTTATAAATAATATAAAAATTGTAATTCGTCATTGTCTGTATCAACGCGCAAATTTAAATTCGTCGAGATTATATACCCGTCTGTAGTTTTAGAAAAAAATATAAAAAGAGTGAGATTGTCAAATAAGAAATATCAAGATACATGCCTATTGTTACACCTACACTTTCATTCTATACTATTTAATGATTTGTTGCTATCATTTCCATAAAAATGTATGTGTGATTAAAAGATATCAATTATAAAATATTATGTATACGCGTTGAGGGACAAAATATATTTCATTAAAAAATCAATGGCAGTTAATATAACATTATTTATGTCAAGAGAGGGGTTTCGAGATTATATCGTGACGAGTGGATAAATAGAATTGCGGGATGAATTAAATTATCAATTAAAAGTACAATCAAATATGCGAGTTACATTTGCCGCTACTTATTTCTATTAATGCTCTTTTATTATATATATATATATATTTTTTTTTTTTCTTTTTAGAGCACGAGAGAAAGAAACAGTTTGTATTTTTAATTCGTTTAAATTCTCCTTATAATCCTCTTCTCCAATTCATCATATTTTATATATGTAAAATGTAGATATAATATTATATATTGTATATATATTGCATTGTTTATATTTTTTTATGTTTATTGAAAATGATCTTATTTGATATTTCCTGAAAAGCTGTCATTGAGACAGTTTTTCGACTTAACACAAGCGCGGATCGTATACGTTAAGGGTAAAGCTCATAGATGAGATAAAATTACCAGCTCATGTAACGTTTCAGGATCGTAATACTATACGTGTACCCGAGATTTCGTTTCCAGGGCCCCTCGGGACGATCGACTTATAACCGGGCCCGGTTCGATTTCATTGAAAATCTCTTCTATTTCTGCGAGCTTCAAACTTTTCTTATATTCCTTGCGCTAACAAAATGATCAATGAATACATAATTGTGATCCGTGTGCACAAACTTTATGCACTTATATAGGAAATGCTACGGCACGAAATTTAATTAATCGCGATTTGCGGTAACGAGATTCCCGAGTTATTTAATATCGCGACGCGTATCCTCTAAAAACATGGAATGTTTCAATTCACGAGCAATGTCCATTTATTAAATGCATCGTTTCCCGGACGCAATATCACTGTGCGCGGATGTGCATCTTATAACCGGGGGCTCGTTTATCTTCCAGCAGTCGTGCCGATGGTTCGTCAAGAACGAGAATATTTCATGAAATCGGGCTGTCAACACCGGACATCAAGCGATATTCGCTCGCTCTAGAAATAAATAGGGAGAGGGAGAATAAATAACTCGTGATCTCTTTTAAAACCGGGACGATAAATCGAGAAATATTACTGGAAACTCCTATTCCGCAAAGTAGTTTGAAATAACGTAATAAATCGCGAAACGAATTTTACGATGTAAAAGATTTTCTAATAAATACAAGACAGATTTTGAATTTTTCGAAATTTCTTTCAGACACCCTCTGTCTCAATCGTAAGAGTCGATCCTTTCTAAAAGTTCAAAGGAGGGTGCCTGAAAATTCATGCAACGTATTGTCTGAAAATTCAGACGGTACGTCCGCGAAAAAGAAACAGTCGGTTTCATCTTACGACGTGTCTTGCCTCCCGCGTTGCCTCACAAGCGGCCAAACGAATTGTTTCAGGTCGCGCTGAGACGACAGCAGGCCCAGGAGGAGAGCGAGGCGCGCGAGCTGGGCCTGCAATTGCAATACAATACCGGCAGCTGCACCACCGCTCCCGTTCTACCGGCGGCCGCCGGCTCGACGCCAGCTGGTAGCCCGCCCCCGCACCCGGCTCACGTAGCGAGTCCGGCGGGCCTCGCGATACCCGCGGCGGCCGCGGCGGCCGCCGCCGCCGCCGCCGTTCACATCCAGACGCAACTCCAGCATCAACCTACCGAATGCGGCCTCTTACCGAGGAAAAGGTCCCAGGACGAATACCGGCAGCCCAAGGTCGAGAAGAACGACCCCGTCGTTGGTGAGCGAATATCTCCCATATAGCACTAAAGCTTGCAACAACATTGCTGCAATATTGCTATATTGCATATTGTAGTTTAATGTTGCAGAAATATTACAAAGACATTATTTTACAATATAACTTTAGTAATGTTACAGCAACATTCCAAAAATATTCCAAAGAAAGTATTCGATAATCGCTAGTTCATTCGTTTACCGCTATGCGGCGCATATTGCGCTATCTATTTCGCATTTAATTTTTAATCACGATGATTATATAAAGTTTACAAAGAGCGACTAATAAGATTAAAGATATAATAACTATTTTTATTAGCTTAAATTGTATGATATAACCCCAACACAGGGGACTCAGACATTGGACTAAGAATTCTTTTAATAGTTTCCATTCTTATATAAAATCAAAAATTTAATAATAATTTTTTAACATGCAAGATACTTCAGATTTTAATAAATAAATTTTGAGATTATATGAAGACAAGAGAGATGTGAAAAAACTTGTATGCGTAAATCCACCACAATCTTTTTGCATATCTGAATATTTCGGATACAAGGAGATTGTAAATTTACAAAATTGCAAATTGAGTTTTTTCTTATTTCTCTTAGATATTCTCTGTCACTGAAGGAAGTCGAATGTGTATCGAAAAATTTACAATTTATAATTTCGTTATTATTATAATATAGAAAATCTATATACACACTAAATCCTGATTCTTATATGCCTAATTTCTTATTATTTTTTTCATATGTTAAAGATATTATGTCGATAAATATACATAAAGCATTATTGCATATATATTATATTGCTATGTTGCTGCAATATTATATTGCAATATTTCTGTAGGCGGACATTTTACTATTGCTGCAATATCATAACAGCGTTGCAGCAACATTTCGTAATGTTTCTGCAATGTTGCAATCTTGCAGAAAAATGTTGCTGCAATGTTGATGCAATCTTGCGGTGCTGTATGGGCTACTCTAGATTACGAGAAAATGTCTCTTTTCTTTCTTTCTTTTTTTTTTTTAAAGTCGCGTCGCTCAAAATTTTGCAGTTATATATAAAAAAAAACGAGCATCCTTTCTCCATGAAAGGAAAGTTAGCGTATCGCTATTTTAGCGAGGGCGCCAATAAAATCGCGGGCGCGTAATCGGCGGCACGCGACCAAGAAGCGGGCGCGCATGTGCGTTCTTGGGCACACGCGTGACTTGCGGACGTTGAGAGTGCCCATTAGGAACGTGCGTACCACGCCTTTAAGTAGGCCAAGTGCCCACCGTTGTGGGCCCCGTAATGTTGTTAAGTAAATAATGGCCGCGGGCTCGCGGGCCCTTATTATACCACTCGAGGGCGAAAGTCGTGTACTCGTTAGTGCCGGCCTTTAATTCTCCACGTTCGACCCTTCCGCGGAAGGACTTCTTTTCCATCGCAGGCTCATTCTCACCCCATACGATCCAAGTGGAATGCACACGCGACCTGGCATAAGGATCCTCTCTCGTTTCTTCGATAAATGCACGCACCTTGCCCGGCATCTTTAGATATCGACAAATCTATTTAGCAAAATTGCTAGCTCGTTTCATCGATATTCGATAAAAAAATATATATCTTACCCTTAAAATATATTTTTTACAACTGAATGTGTCTACGTCTTTGAATTGTCGCCACTTACTCTTTATGAAACATCAGATAAAGTTGGAATGATAGATGGTTTATGGATGGCATTTATAAAATAATTTTATTTACAGAGAGAAAAGTTTCTTTGGATTTAATAAATTTTGTTGTAACCAGAGAAATATAATGCTCGAAATCGTCCAACCATACTAATGTTTCAAGTAACAAATATAATTGTTTGATTTTCAAATAATATATTTATTTATTTTAAATAAAATATTTTTTGAATGAATTTCATTTTTTCTTCGACTTAAACAATTATATTATTCTATCAAATAATATTCTTCTTTTATTTAAAATATTCATTATATTGCTTTTAACAATTTAAATAAATCTTAAAACAAGTTGGATAAAGGTAAATGGCACGTTACTGCATCTTTCTAATCAAATCTTTGAAGCATCTTAGAACCATGGCATATAGAAAAACTTAATTTTATTTATTTGGAATTTCTATCCGAATAAATGAATATCGGACATTTATCTGTCCGATTTTCCAGAAATCAATTTTATTATCTGAATTCTCTTCTATAGAGATCGTATCAGAAATAAACCTGATAGAAATAATTGTTAAATGTTATTAGCCGGATTTTGTAGGCCTTATACACATATTCTCATGACAGAAAGTTGAATACGAGTATAGTGAAGTATAGCGGGCCGCATAGCGGTAAGCGAATGAATTATACTATTCCAAATAATAGTTATTTTTCCGTCAAACAACATGGTTTAATGCAACAAAAGCATTAAATTTTTTATTCAACAAAATAATGTTTCGTATAAAATTATGTTTTTCTAATGAAACAAATATGAGTCGAACAAATAGATATATTAAATTTAAAGAAACCTTTTTCTCTGTATATGAAATGCGCAACGAGAATATCTGTATCCGGGGCATCCACTCTTCAAAATCGATTTTTTTTTTTCGGCCCGTATCGCTTTATAACAATGCAGTTGCAATCAATTATCGGTTCGTAACGACCACTTTATGTAACACTTTTCTATCGTTCGCAATTGCATTTTATTTGTTATCTCTGGCGGTGACGTTCGGCGAAAGATTGACCCCTCTCGTTGGCGCTCTCGTGTCGCGAATAGTTGCGGTTAATAAAATCTACCTGTATCGTGACACATCTCGTTACACGCATGTCCATTCAGCTCGCTCTTGCAACAAAAGTGTGCGGGACAATTCATACACGCATTGCATTTTATCCGTTACATCTCTGTCTTTTTCGAAACAAATGCGAGAGCGCTTTTGGTGTCCTTTTGGCATAGATTCTGAAAAGAAATAAGAATAGACATATTGTAAATAATTTATTGATGATGAGAAATGAAGAGAATAAAAAAATTCAATTTAATATATAATAAGAACGATATATATTGTTAAATCTTTACTTTAGAAAAATTGCATTTAAGTTTTATAAAATATTCGCCTTTATATACGCGCGTTCACTTTTATTATTGTTGTCGGAATTTTTATTTTATCCGGCCTTTCCGCGATATATTCCTGATTAAATCGCTTCAAGAGAAAGAAGGAGAAAAAAAAGAGACGAGAAAAGCACGAGGTCTGATGGCAATCGTCGCGCAGGCGAATTCGAAGCGTGCAAGAAAAAGGCAAACGATGTCGACAAAGAATATCAGGAGCGAACATTTTCTTCGGGATGGAGGTGCTTCTTTATAGAACACGGATTCTGTCACCGATAGGGGGGCGGAAAAAAAAGGATTGTAAAGGACGTTCTTTAACTTTCAAAAAGTAACCTACAAGTAATTAAGGATTAATCGAAAATGAAATTGTCTCTCTCTCTCTCTCTCTCTCTCTCTCTCTCTCTCTCTCTCTCTCTCTCTCTCCATCAATGCACGAATTCACAAATCTGTCAAGTCCTATATCGATGAATCGATAAATTTATATCCGTAAATAAATAAATTTTTAATAATGATGGGTGAAAATAGATTTTCAAAAAATTGCGCCGATTTACTCGCCATTTAGAGAGTTATAAATCATTATCTAAGATATCTGTCTCATCGCGCAGCATTATTTTTATCTACCGATCAATTTGAACCCTTTTCAATTTTTTTTATTTTTGATATCAAATATATAGGTCGATGCGATTGAGTCATAAATACAATTTTCATCGAAATGAAATTCCTTTAAAAAGAATCGATAGAGGAATGATAAAAAGATCTATCGCACCCCGCGCCGATGAAAATAACTTTTCGCGTCGTGATAACTTTCCGTTAGTCCGTACGCAAAATTACTTCCGCTGGTCCGTTTGTCTAATCGCGTGGAAATTTTAATCATCGACATACCAAGTGTCACGTTGAAAACAGTAAAAACCGCGAAGAACCGACGAAGACGCTGTCCCACCACGGCGAGGACGAGGGAACCCCTCGGGCGCACCTGGTTTCAATTACGATCCCAAGTGTACCTGCCTGTCTACGTCTTTGCGGGATGAGGGAGGGAATGTAAGATGTCTCTCCGGCCGATCTTCGAAACAGAGTGCTTACAGTAGTATATAGGCGAGCCGGGGAGAGTCTCCGGTCGAGAAGTTTAGCAGTAATTGAATTTCTCGGGCCAGTGCCTTCGACCGCGGGGGATTCTGGGTTGGTCGGTAGTATGCGCATACACACACACACACACACACACGCACAAATATTCCCCATCTTTCTCTCTCTCTCTCTCTCTTTCCGGATAGGTCGGAAAGATCACGAGGTTGCCCCTGCTGCCAAGTGGGTGGGTGGCACTCTCGGTGGCGGAGAGAAACTCGACGAGCCCCCATTATATCGCGAAACGGGGAAAGAGATATCCACCTCTTTATACTTAATGTTAAGGGAACGGACACTCGCGCGACTTGGCAAAAAAGGAGAAAGAGAAGGGATCTGCCTTTCTTCGAACGCGCGGAGAGAGCATTCGACGAGAAATGCCGGGAGGGTCTCTGCGATTTCTTTGTTCTTCTTTTTTTTCTTTTTTTCTTTTTTTTCTTTCTTTTTTTTTTTTTTTTTTGCAGATTAACGCTACTTTTCCATTTTGATAATTTTTATCGCCATCGCGATATGGCGGAGAACCGTGAGGAATGTCATTGATCCCCTTTGTTCAGAGATATTTTCGCGATTCAAACAGAGCATATTTATCTGACAGTTCATTCGTTTTGAAAATTTATAATAATTGTCTGAAACGATTTTTGTTATAATAAATATTAACTTAATCAAATTGACGATTTATTAATAATGTAATTAAAATACTAAGGATAGAAGAGAGAGAGAGAGAGAGAGAGAGAGAGAGAGAGAGAGAGAGAGAGAGAGAGAGAGAGAGAGAGAGAGAGAGAGAGAGAGAGAGATAATAAGGATAGTCTCGTGCATTTTAATCATAATATTACATCTTTCGATTCCCAATGTATTTGTAATATTTTTGATTCGTGATTTTGAAAATTTCTCATTCATATTCTTTGATTATTCATTTAATCTTTCAAAAATTATGAAATATATCTCTATATTTTATTTACGACACGTATCTTTTAATATTCGAATAAAATTAAATTTTTTTTCTCAAATCCATACGTAAACAAAGTTCAATAATTTTGTCCTCTTGCGTACAATAATGTCTATATCAATAATTGATTGCTACGAACAATTCCACGTGTTATTTACGCTCGATCGTATCAACTGACATTTACGCGAGGGATTGATAGAAATGTGCGCGAGTCGTGGCTTTTACGCGTGGCAAAGGGCGGCAGTCATTACAGTCGAAAAGGATGCGGATGTAGAGTATTTGGTCTTTTCCGTTGAAATTCTCTCCCTGTGGGGGAGCAGGGAGGATGTACCGCGGCCTCTTTGTAGGAATACGCGCGGATGGCACACACGCGCGCGATGGGCGCCTTTTGTACGTACGTGTGCGACACACCCTTTATCCCGTAAGGATCACTTGGTCCGTCTACCGGGGGACCATTATCCGGCAGTTTCTTCGGCAAAAGAGAGAGAGAGAGGGGGGAGGGGGGGGGGAGAGAGATAGAAGCTTCTTCGAGTGTCCAAGAAACTTTGTGAAAGACCAGTTCGCTTCCGTTCTTCGTCCTTCGCGGCTGCGGAGGACACCAGGAAATTATTTCGTTCCCTCTGTAATACGGGATCCCCCTTGGATCATTCGCGCACGCGCTCGCGTGATTTCACGCGGCGTGGAATAAGCGACGCGAGAAAGATTCCCTATCGCATGACCGATCTCTTTCCCAGAGACATATCGAAAGCTCCATCTCTCTCTCTGTCTGTTGTCTCTTCCGCATTTTCGAATTTTAATCGCACGAGTTGCGCGAGTTGGATCGATTAATCAATCCATTAATTCCATTAATCATACGCGCGATTTTTAATACATGAATTGGAAGTAGAAATTAAAAATTATGAATTTAAAAAAAGAAAAAAAAACAAGATTTTTTTTTTTTTTTTTTTTTTTTTTTATAAAATAAATCGATTGAATTTGTCGATTAAATTAGCTAGAAAAAAAAAAGATATTATCTCGTCACTTTAAAAGTATTTAATTGTAAAACGCAGCAAAAAAAAAAGAGAGAGAGAGAGAGAGAGAGAAACAGAATTAATAACGGCGGTGCCGTTAATCGATCATCCGTTACATCAGCTTGATGGTACATCGAGGTACATAATCCGCGCGGAAGAGAGAGAGAGAGAGAACTCGACAAGACAAACACACGGATTTAAGTAATCAAATCCGAAGCCGGATCGCGGCGGGATCGCGCGGCACGCTCGGCACGGCTACTTATGCTCTTACGACGTGCCTGGCAACATTGTTTGCAAAGAGTCAGCGGGACTTCGGGGAACACAAACGCGGACAGATAGGTAAGGCATGGGCCCGATCTATCTACCTATTTGCATAGGTGTACCCCGGCCTATCTCCTCTCGGGTTCGGATGCATGTACACGTGCAACGCCGCCGAAGGAGCACGTCTCTAAGAGTGTTTGAACAAAACCTCTGCCAGGCCGTTCTCCGACTACGCGCGTTTTCTCTCCCACCCTCCCCGCTCACTCCTCCTTTTATCCTTCTCGCCAATGACCCCCCTCCACCTCCTCCTCCTCCTCCTCCCTGATTCGCGATTCCTCTACAGGAACTCTCGCGGGCCTTAGCAGGCAGCTGGATCTCTCTGTTGATCGATGATACGAGATACGCTCGGGAATGTCGCTAAATATCATCTTTGCGAAGACGTGATTTCAATGCCCGATTAAACTCGGCGTGAATGCGAAGCGAGTGAGAGAGAAGAGCCGCCGATCCTCTCCACATACAAAATGATATGGAGATGCGCTGCGAGCGGCTGTGAAGCTGTCGCTCGGCTCTTTCGAAATGTTTGAAAATTTGGTATGAAGATGTCGGGGAAGAGAGAGAGAGAGAGAGAGAGAGGGGGAGGAGAGAGGAGGTAGAAAGATCTCGAGACTATTATAACAGAGTGTACGGACAATCAAACGAATCCTTCGACAAGCGCAACCTGCTTGATCAGATTCTCTTCTTCGTATATTTCTCTTCGCGAATTTTTTTTTTTTTTTTTTCTTCATCTTTAATTCAATCTTCTAAAAAGCGCGCGCGCGCGCTCACGAAAATTTCGGAAATACAATATTATCGTATCGCTCACATACACCTATACGATTGACTCGATGCAACCTAGTTTCGACGGTTAAAAAATAATCTTCCGAAGCCGTATCAACCCTCTCGAAACAGAAAAAGCAGCGATGGAGAGAGAGAAATCAGACACTTAACGGCGGTAGAGGCTTCGGCTCCTCTGCTACTTCCGCGAGTGTATAAAAGAACCTCTCGATCCGGTCGACTTAATTAATTTGATAGAGGGATGGTACGTTCGAGTATTCATTTTCCCGTAAAAAGATACACACTCGCATAATATCTTATGGTTTAATATCGAACGTAAATTTCATTGAATGATGGATGAAAAGAGATCTTGGCATAAAGATTCTATAATGACATTTCTTTTCAAATTAATAAAAATGTAATCATTTATTATTTAATAATTTAACAATTTTTTACGAAATTACAAATAATTTAATCAATAATAATCGTATGAATTTTCCTTTAATACACGATGAAAAGATTAAAGAATAATGTGAATTTTTAATCGAAAAAAAATGTCTGTATAAACTGCAACTCGCCGGAGACAAATCCTTTCCGAAACGCGACAACATGGCGGTCTAGCCTCGCGTATGCAACGCATTGGCGAGCATCCAGCCGTGCGTGAAAAGCCATCATCGTTGTAAAACCGACACGCCGAGTGGAGGAAGGAAAAACTAACGATCACGTTATATTCCTCGAGAAATAAAAAGAAACGAGACGAACGGAAGGACGAGCTCTCGAAGGAACCCCTGTGGGGCGGGGGAATGGAAACGCGACAGAACGGGAAGGGAAGAATCGCTCCCCTCTCCCCTTCGCTCCCGCCGAGGAAATCGTTTTAGAGAGAGAGAGAGAGAGAGAGAGAGAGAGAGAGGCCCCGGCAAACGTTTACGAGGCATAAACGCCAAAACAAAAGACGGCTTGGCGCGAAACAATTAAAAACGTTACGCCCGATCGCTCTCCAACGTACTCCTCTTCTGCCCTCGGTTCTCTCTGTCTCTCTCTCTCTCTCTCTCTCTCTCTCTCTCTCTCTCTCTCTCTCTCTCTTTTAGCTCTCACCCTATCCATCATATACCCCGTGGTGTACACACAACCATCCCGTGTTCACCCCTTTCACCGCGAGACACACAACGAAAACACACGGACGTCGCGAAGCATCGGCTCCCACGCGCATACGCACACACGTATATACAGACACGCGATCGCATACATACACGTGTACGCATACATGTATGTATACAGGCTTGTAAATAAAAGGGAATCGCGACGATTTAATGACTGATCGCGGGCTGTTGCTCGCTGTTGCTCGCTGTTGCTGTCGCTGCAAGCTGAAGGGCTCTTTCTTCCTCCCTCCCCCCCCCCTCTCTCTCTCTCTCTCTCATGGTGTGCTCGATAAGGAACTTGCCTTTTCTTCGAGCTCTCGCACCGGCCTCCCGAATCAATTGCTTCATTTATGAGCGACAGATCGGGCGCTGCTATTTTCCGGGCGTATCGATACGTAATAATGAGAGTCTTTTCTCGTTGCTCAGATCCCGTTGCCGGGTTTGAGTCTACGAGCCGCTGCTGCTGCTGCTCCAGCGTTATATATCGCGCGTATCCTACTGGCTATGCGTTTTTTTTTTTCTACTTTGCTTTCTTCTCTCGAAGCCCCACGCTGTTTGATAAATTTAATTGGTATCTCGCGTAAAGACACATACACACACACACACACACACACGATCGGTTTTGAAATTAATTATTTTCTCTCAATCTCTATTTTTCTATTCTCTTGCTGGAGATTCTCTATTTAATTTTTAGGTTTTAATTAATCAAAAGGGTCGATATATAAATATATGATATACAAATAAATAAATGAATGAGAGAGAAGATTCCATTGTTTCTACATAAAGATATTATGGTTGTTAGCTACGGAATTTTTTTACAATTTATACGATAGGACAGAGATTCTAATGTATGTAAATCGCAATAGTTATATTCTCTCTAAAATTATACACGTATACGTATGTATATAATTTTTTTGCATATAAAAATTCTTTTTCGATCATTCAATTCAAATGCATCTCATTTCTACGTACATATATATGTATATATAAATTTTAGTGTCTCGCTCAATAAATATTAGATCGCTAGCAGGATTTCAGTTTATAATAGGAAAACTTTCGGCGTAAATTATCTCCAGCTGTAATTTAATATAGACCTCCCGCACCCACCCCCCCCTCCCCTCCCTCCCCCCCGCCTCTCGAAATTAACATCATTCGCAAAGGTCGTTTATCAATCGCATGCGCGGTCAAAGAAAGAGAAAGCGTTTCCGAGTTGCGCGTACACACTCGAGTTACTTCACGGTCTTACGAACAATAGAAACTGATAATTCACTCACTCGTCGTCTCCCTCGCGTAATATCGGGGTCCAGAATCGGCAGGCTCGAAATTCATGCCGCTACAGGGTTACGTTCGAGGAAAAGTAACAGGGGATAGGGAACTAGGTAAAAATAAAATTAATGAAATTCAAATAGGATATCTTCGCAACAAATAATACTTAATTGCGACCAAATACGTTGATACTTTTCAATTAAAAAAAAAAAAAAAAAAAAAAAATGGTAAAACTGCATAAAAGATAGCACACCTTCGATTTTATCGCTATTTAAATATGTTGTAGGGGAGATTCTTCTGAGTAATTTCTCGCAAGAGATAAGAGAGTGGGAAGGGGGGAGGGGGGGGGGAGGGCATTGGTTTAGAAGATATAATAAATTGAAGTTTGACATTAAAGTATGTGTATACTGTATAATTTATTTTTTTATTGAAAAGAACTGTTTGTGACATTTACGCGTAGGCGGGAGAGAGATGGAGCCCCTTCCCCTGCATCCTCACCTCAAGAAAATTCTAATCTAACCTAAACCTATTTTCAGTTTTAAAAGTAAAGTTGGGTCGAATTAGGTTAAATTCTTTCGGAATGGGAATGCAGGGGAGGCGGAGTCCCTTCCCGCCCACGAATTCAATAAATAATATTTTTCAAGACAGGACTCACAAATTCCGTGTAGTTATGTTTGGAAGCTGTTGACGAACTGCGAGAGAAATAGACGAAACACATTATTGATAAAATATCCATGACCGTGTATCTCCCGTAAATGTAAACAAACTTCACTTTTCCTAATATTACTTTATAATACCTGAGAAAAATCATCAAAACTGTAAAACTTTAATTTATATCTCCTAAACCAATGCCCCCACTTATTTCTTGCAGCAAATTACTTAGAAGAACCTCCCCTATAACATATTTAAGTAACGTTAAAATCGAGGTGTGTTACGTTTTATGCAGTTTTAACCCCCAAAAAATATCTAAATTTTTTAAGACGGTCACATTCCGATCTTGCTGAAAACATTTCGCTTCCTTTTTCTTGTAACTAAAGGATAATGATATGATGGTACAATACGCGCTCCGTTTCCTCGACAAGCGATTTTATATAGCGCTCCAAAGTGGAATTATCGTAGAGATATCCTTACAGAATCTTGAATCGTCTTACCCAGAAGCAAAGGGACGCAAGGGTTTGTATCCAGGAACGCGCGCGGGCGCGTTTCGCCTAAGCCTAATTTATAGGGATGTTTCGTGTCCTCCACAGTTGCCCCGCCAGGCTCTGTGTGTCCTATTACTCCTATTCTCTATTATGCGCCGTCGGCGCCACCGTAGGCCGCCGGGGAGCCTCTCCCGATATCTATGTGCCATTCTAAATTATTCGGTATTGTCCTCGCATGATTCCATTGTCCGCGTCTGTCTCCACCGTGCGCTGATACGCCACGCCGCCGCAGGTTAGGGCGTAGACCTACAACAACACCCGGCCGCCACGTCGGTCCGGGTGTTGTGTGAGCGTGTATCTGCTTCGAGTGCGCGTCTTGTCATCGCGTCGGTCAAGAGAGAGATCCGCACTCTCGTATGTACATCGTCGAACACGTCTAATTAATCGCCGCTACCGATCTCGCCGCCGTAAGAATGTGCGGACCGATAGGGACCTGTTCGTGACGGTTGGGTGATCGGTTATCGCGAATGACGTTATCGTCGCTCGTATGCCAAAGGCTACTATGTGTATAACATAGGTTAGATAAGTTTTCTAGACATCGTGGGGTGTTGCTTTGAAGCAACAGTCTCTCATGGTTGATAAGAATCGAAGAAATGAATGAGTTTTAACGATGTCGAATATACCATGATTATATATAATGAGAATTGAGCTTAGAATTTATATCAATTTACGAATTATAAATTATAATTAACATACATTCAGTTCCTGATATTGTCATTTTTATAGTTTTTTAACGACAAGTAGCTTTCGTAATTTTGACGATTTGCAGAAGAGTTTAGAAAAATCTCCTTTCATAATTGAAAGATAAATACATAGAGAAAAAGGTTTCTTTAAATTTAATATATCTATTTGTTCGACTCATATTTGTTTCATTAGAAAAACATAATTTTATACGAAACATTATTTTGTTGAAAAAATTTAATGCTTTTGTTGCATTAAACCATGTTGTTTGACGGAAAAATAACTATTATTTGGAATAATATAATTCATTCGCTTACCGCTATGCGGCCCGCTATACTTCACTATACTCGTATTCAACTTTCTGTCATGAGAATATGTGTATAAGGCCTACAAAATCCGGCTAATAACATTTAACAATTAGTTCTATCAGTTTTATTTCTGATACGATCTCTATAGAAGAGAATTCAGATAATAAAATTGATTTTTGGAAAATCGGACAGTTAAATGTCCGATATTCATTTATTCGGATAGAAATTCCAAATAAATAAAATTAAGTTTTTCTATATGCCATGGTTCTAAGATGCTTCAAAGATTTGATTAGAAAGATGCAGTAACGTGCCATTTACCTTTATCCAACTTGTTTTAAGATTTATTTAAATTGTTAAAAGCAATATAATGAATCTTTTAAATAAAAGAAGAATATTGTTTGAAAGAATAATATAATTGTTTAAGTCGAAGAAAAAATGAAATTCATTTAAAAAATATTTTATTTAAAATAAATAAATATATTATTTGAAAATCAAACAATTATATTTGTTACTTGAAACATTAGTATGGTTGGACGATTTCGAGCATTATATTTCTTTGGTTACAACAAAATTTATTAAATCCAAAGAAACTTTTCTCTCTGTGTATATGATGAAATCGACATTTTTATTTTAACGAAAGACTCGATTGTTCGACAACATTTATAGATATTTACCGCCACGTTTACGCTATTCGATTTAATGTCGTTCTTTCTCCGCCAAGTCGTGGATGAGTACATATCTCTGCTGGCGCTTTTCTCTTCTTCAAGGCACGAAACAAGTTTTATTAACTTCCTCGCGTCTCAAAATACACGCTAGGTATATATATACGGTCGCCCCGCGTCGAAAGACACACCCAAGAGAAGTTAGATCTCTCATTCTTGTATGTGTACGTGTATGCCCAGGACGGGAGAGATTACAATAAATTGCACACGCACCCTTCTCGAAATTCAAGACAAGTACCGGGTGAAAAAGGGAAAGAAGGAAGGGGAAGAAAAAGATTCCTGTTCGCGATACTGTGTTCTGTATTGCCGCCGCGTCGCTTCGCCTCGCCCAGTAGGGCGTTTTTTTTTTTTTCCACAACGTGTTCTCGTTTTTCCCATCTTTTCCGCCATTGATTAGACGGGCACTTTCGAGAATGACACTGGACGCTTCGAAACGTATCGCGCGAGATATATTCCCAGTTTTCCTCATCCGCTATTCTTCCCCTCTACGAATCCATAGATCAACTTGATATATTTTGCAATTCAAAAACTATTATACATATATATTTCCGACAGTTCTCGAATAGTAAGTAGGGAGGAAAATCGCCGAGAACTCTCGAGTTACTCCATACGACACCTCGAACAATAATACGCGCTAGAGGATAACTCTTTTCATGTTGCGTTTAAAAGATCGCGAATAAATCGCCGATAATTTCTCTGTCATTGTGAATCATGATACAGGATCGTAACAGTGTTTGCACCGGGCGTCACCCGAGACACCCGACGTGTACATTCCGAGGAACGCATCGCTACCCGACACTTGACACCCTCAAGGACCCGGTGGCAGACATGCACTTCGTTACGCCGCCACGGGACTCTATGAAGGTTACGGATAGAGGGATATATGAATTTCAACGTCGTGTGGCACGCACGAAGAGAGCCGGAGGGGTTGATCCTACGACGGGGAGAGGGGGAAGGGATGAATCTCCCTGCGAGAGAATGATATTTTAATAACCGCCGGTAATATCTACCGGCGATTTTCTCTTATCCGGTATACATCCGTGGATACACGCGTTCGTGTATTATATCGGTGACACTTACATACAAACGCTTCGAGGCACGCGTCGAAGAGAGAGAGGGGGAGGGAAAGAGCGGGGGATTAAGAGTCTCCTCTATCTCGGTGCGCCAGCAGCTACATTAACACACCGGCCCACGATATTGCATTCCTTTCCTTTGACGTCGGCCGGATGTCAATTATTAATGTTATTATCTGGATGCCGGTAGGGTGGGAGGGTTGGGAAATGGGGAGAAGAGGCTGTATCCTCCGTTGGCGGAATTTTTTCCCCTTTCGAGAGGAGAAACCCGTTCGCGCTCGATATCATCTCGATTCGTTCAACGGCGGCGCTGAAAGAAATCGAATTGTCGCGATCGATGGATTTTGAAGATTGATTAGCGGCATAAATTAATGAAAATAAATGTACGAATGTATAGACGTGTGTGCGCGTTTAAATCGAGATAAAGCACGTTATCGATACGAAAGCGAATTAACGATTATTCTCTTATTATTTAAAATTTCTGAGAAACGCGCGAATCGAATGAAGATTGGAATTCAAACGTACACCATAAAGGAGATTAAATAATCGCTACTGATCGATAAAATCACACGGTATATATACACTCGTCGGCCGGCGTATCGCGTCGAGGAAACGTATGTAATTCACCGTACGAGGAGAAATCGCGGTTAAGCGCACACGCAAGCTAAAGAGTCCCGGTGTGCTTGAACGGCACGAGCGAAGGGGTCGCTCGAACAAGAGGGAGGATTGGTTAGGGAGGGAGGCGGGGGAGAAGAAGAGGGAAGACGAAGGCTGAAGCTGTTCGCGTAGCCGCTCCTCTGGCTACATATATTTCCCCGGTCTATCAATCTCTCTCTCCGCCACCCCCGCCGCCGCCCCCCCCCCCTGCTAATAAACGGACGGTTAAACTTTTTAACGAGCGGTCAGAGACTTGCGCTCGCACGCGCGGGGGGTTTCTTTCACGCATTTTTCATCAATGTGTGCGCGCGCGCGCGCGCGTGCATACACGAATGCTACAAACTCGAGGCGTGCTCTCGAGCGTGTGTTCCGTGTTCTGCTTTACTTTTCGCTGGGATAAAACGAGAGAGAGGTGCCTCTTTATACGTTTGCGCGACCTCCCTCAATTATTCTCCAATAATCTTGATAAAAACAGGGGAGATCATGATTTTCCGTTTTTTTGTTGTTTTTTTTACAAGATTTAAGTAGAGACATTCTCTCTGTATTCACAGGATCTAAGCGATCCAGAGTCTCCGAGAGCACGACGGCAACGATCCTGTCGACCAGCGATATCGGTAACGAGGACGATCGTGATTCCGACTCCGGTGGCGAGCTGCGAGTCGATCATTCATTAGGTACACTAACATCATTAATACACATGTATACGTTGTCTGAGAATTACATCTTTAACCTTATCCTTTTTTCATCAGTATGAAATAATAATCTCCTATATCTTTGTCTCTCGTAGAGATCAAACAAATATAAAAGAATTATCTTTCTATTCGTTTTATTATACGATGGGCGAGGCGCCTGTAGATGAATAGATTTATATCTTATTACGGATTTAGATCAATATCTTTAAAAAAAAAAATATATATATATAAGTATATATATGATATTTCCCCATACAGCACTAAAGCTTGCAACAACATTGCTGCAATATTGCAATATTGCATATTGTAGTTTAATGTTGCAGAAATATTACAAAGACATTATTTTACAATATAACTTTAGTAATGTTAACAACATTCCAAAAATATTCCAAAGAAAGTATTCGATAATCGCTAGTTCATTCGTTTACCGCTATGCGGCGCATATTGCGCTATCTATTCCGCATTTAATTTTTAATCACGATGATTATATAAAGTTTACAAAGAGCGACTAATAAGATTAAAGATATAATAACTATTTTTATTAGCTTAAATTGTATGATATAACCCCAACACAGGGGACTCAGACATTGGACTAAGAATTCTTTTAATAGTTTTCATTCTTATATAAAATCAAAAATTTGATAATAATTTTTTAACATGCAAAAGATACTTCAGATTTTAATAAATAAATTTTCGTTATTATTATAATACAGAAAATCTATATACACACTAAATCCTAATTCTTATATGCCTAATTTCTTATTATTTTTTTCATATGTTAAAGATATTATGTCGATAAATATACATAAAGCATTATTGCATATATATTATATTGCTATGTTGCTGCAATATTATATTGCAATATTTCTGTAGGCGGACATTTTACTGTTGCTGCAATATCATAACAACGTTACAGCAACATTTCGTAATGTTTCTGCAATGTTGCAATCTTGCAGAAAAATGTTGCTGCAATGTTGTTGCAATCTTGCGGTGCTGTATGGGTCATTACTTAATCGTTCCGTTTCTTTCCGTCCTGCAGTTAACGTCTAAATTTTAATTACCCCTCGTTACAATCGACTTCGAGCTCCCCTCGTATTCTCGCACACGTCAATAAGCTGTTGAGTCGGCCCGCATAAAGTTCTCCCTTAAAGTGGCGAATGTTACAGTGGTGCCGACTTCGTCGGGGATACCGGAATCCGGCGAGGTGACGCTGAGGAAGCGCACCAGCAGTCTCAACGATTCCGAGGACGGCAGCCCCGAACCGGGCTCGCAGAGTCCGACGCACACGCCACCCTTGACGCCGGCCTTGACGCCGCAGAGGGAGGACACCCCGGCGCCGGAGAACCTTAGCCTACGCAAGAGCGACAGTCCCCCGCAACAGACGCAGCAGACCTCCCTACAACCGGTGGACCTGGTGCAGCCTAGGCCAAGTCCCCCGCTTCCTCCGTTAGCTGTGGGTTCTACTTACCTTTACCAAGTATATTTCTGTCAAAACTAATTGATCCATCGAAGGAATATTTTAGCTTCATGGTTGGCTTTATGCATTGATAGTACATTCAAAGATAAAAGCCAGGGTGTCTACTTTCTGGAAAAACATGAAACACCTGAATTTATTTTGTACCTGGACAGATCGTAGAATTTTATTAGGACTCGGGGATTTTGGAAAAAAAAAATGATTCAAGACTTTTCAATTCATTTTTTGCTAAGGAATAACACTATGTACTTATGTTAATGTAGTTATACTCTATGTAGGTAGTCTTTAAGTGACATTGTATGTTCAATAATATTGAATATGCAGTACATATTCTTTATTATAATTTTTATTGCGATGAAGAAGTAAAAGTGTTACACAAGTAGAAAATGTTTATCTCACGAAAGCTATTCAGTTTTTTTCAATATATTTGCAAATCTAGCGCTTGAAACTTAATAAATAGCTCTATGCTTTCCCTCTGTATGCAATGAAAATGATTAGAAGACGCGTACAATAAAAAGGGCTCATTATAAACAGTTGCACCAAAAGATCTTTAAAGTATTCTTTATCTAGAATTTGAACGAAAATATAATCGGAAAATTCTTTTTACAAGATTTGAGTAGACACCCTCATCTCTTTCTCGTAATCATCGTCACAAAATATTTCAGCGAATAAGATTCTTTTCGTTGATGGAAAAACACGCGGGATATATTATATGGATGAAAGGGAAAAGAGGGAGAGGTTTTCTTTTCTCATATTCATAAAGGCAAAATCGTGAGATCCGACAATTTACAAATTCTCGCTCTCGCGATTTTGCAGGCCGCGGCGACGGTGCACTTTCCTCCGTACGCGCCTCTATACGGACCGACGGCGAGCCCGCTTGCGTATTGCACGCCGGCGCTCTATCAGCATCAGCACCACCATCACATACCCGAGCCGCGAGAGATTCAGATGCAGATGCAGATGCAGAATCTCCAGCAGACCTGCGGATTGCAATTGCAGCAACAGCAGCAGCAGCAGCAGCAGCAGCAACAACAGCAACAACGTTCGCCGGTGGACGTCCTGCTGCGAGTGTTCCCCGGAAGACGTCGCGGCGACGTCGAAGCGCTTCTCCATCGTTGCAAAGGTAGGATGGTCATACTGATATTATTATATAACGCGCCACTTGGGCAAGCTCTACAACTTTTGCATGAAACATTTTTCAC
This sequence comes from Polyergus mexicanus, assembly GCF_030449975.1. Classification (NCBI taxonomy): domain Eukaryota; kingdom Metazoa; phylum Arthropoda; class Insecta; order Hymenoptera; family Formicidae; genus Polyergus; species Polyergus mexicanus. Next base: position 5,598,172 of record NW_027223324.1, read on the forward strand.
GAAAATGCCTTGTTTCCTCAAAAAAAAAAAAAAAAAAAAAAAAAAAAAAAAAAAAAAAAAAACCCACTGCTGATACGGGCGCTCTGTTACACCCTGTACTAATTGTACGCGCAAACGTGCTTTCGTTTAAATCGTATAATATCGAGCCCCGATAATACTACAAGATCGCGATGCCAGAGAGACGAAGGAGAGAATGTGCCTGTTTGTCGGCAGGTGACGTGGTGTCAGCTATGGAGGTGATGGTCTGCGAGGACAGCCTGCAGCCCAAGTCGGCGTTCTCGCCGCTGGCGGGAGCCCTGGCGTCGGCGGCCGCGGCCTCCGCCGCATCCGTCTCGGCGTACGCGACCCGAGCCGCTTACTGCACGACCCCGATACCGTCGACCCGGCACCGCTTCCTGGCCGCACCGTATACCGGCACCGGTTACCTGCCCACCGTCATCAAGCCGCCGAACCAGAGCCTGCACGCCAACGGCACAGCCGGGGACGCCTATCGGGAGACCAGTCCCGACGACGCCAGCGACAAGACCAGCTACTCCGAGTGACCGGACGAAAGCCATGCCGCCGTCTGGTCGTATCCCTCGATAGTCCCGTAACGGATGACGACGACGCGTGTTCCTGCCGGATAATAAGCGAAGAGAGAGAGAGGGGGGCTCGACGCCGGTCTCATCCGTGTGTGTGTATGACCAAAAGATTATTTATGTATAATCCTATAATCGCGCGACGACAATAACGCGATCAGGCTTGATCGATCGTTCCATCGGGAATTATACACTGGCGGAATCGACAATCCTCCTATCGAGAAAGCAACTGCTTGGAATTAATCGATCGGCGAGTCTTCCAGCATCTCCTAAGCGAACCATTTTGAATATTCTGAATGCGCCGAAACAGACGAGAGTTCGCGGTGGCGTGAGAGAGAACGGAATATCCTAAATATATCTACGAGGTAAGAAAGAGAAAGAGAGAGAGATCCTTTTCCGATTCCTCGGACTGGGCATCGTTTTTAAATCATCTTTACACGGCGAATAAATTTAATGACTGGCCGTCCTTTCGCTAGCGAGAAGTATACGTAATTTCGACGATTAGCAAAATAAATGTTGGCGGAGAGAAGTTGTACTCCAGGAAGAGAACTATGACTTTGACAGACCGATCATCTTGAGAAGAAACTCTAGATCGAAGAATCGGATCCCCTCATTATCGACTCATCAATGAAGCTGTTCCAGTAGACAATAAATGAATAAATATCGTCGCTTCTTGCATCTTTACGAGGACGTCGAGGACTTAGCGAGGGTGTCCGACAATCCGTTTTAATACCCATACACGTATACATTTCTCTACGCGCGGAAAAGATGCTCGGATTAATCAGACATCTCCGCGTAAAAAAAAAAAAAAAAAAAAAATCCGCGTCGAGATTCTATTATCGTACACGATGGATGCGAGGAAAGAAGCCGGAAGATGAAGGGATCCTCAGCTGCGATTCGTCTCCAGACTATACTTTACACATGTGTAGATAAAGACAGACTAATATAGACAGAGATATGTGTGTGTGTGTGTGTATGTAGGTAACAAGTTCTCGACGAGTGTATCATCCGAAGGGGAGATGGGGAGGTGAGTCTGTAAATACAACGTCTATATAGCTAATTTTATCTTGCATTAATCTCGAGATTTGCCGGAATATGTTAAACGCGTACACACGTAATATACATATAAGTGTTTTGCCTGTAAGTAAATGACGCCTGCAAAATATTTAGATCTTAGCCGCCTAGCGGTACCGGGAGCCGTCGTTTTACCGTAGTTACCAGAAATCACATGTTACTCGAAAAAAAAAAAAAAAAAAAAAATGTATAGACCGAAGATACACATCCAATAAATAAGATATTGATATTCCACATAAGTGTCTCATGTTCGCATTCCATTCGCGTCCCATTTACTTTTCTTTTCTCCAATCCGTTAAATTAATTTGCCGTAGAAATAATTTTGAATTTTCGAAATGTAAAATTAATCAAAAGTATTGTATTTTTCGATAAATCAGACGCCCTAATTTATCTCGCCTCGCATTAATCTATATTCGAATAACAGATATTTGAATGTTGAATCTCTTTCACATTTCGTCGCTCTCTTATATAATACCTATTGTTATTAATAATGTAAAATTATTTAAAGATAAATTAAAAATAAAAATAACTCAAAGATCTCGTAATTCATATTACAAATGTCGCGCAAAGTCCGTCCGCGAAACATAAATAAATGTAATTCGTTACGGCGGAATGAGATGCGGGGAACACGGTGTCTTTTTCCAGATGCGGGAGATAAAGAGCGAGGACTGATTTCACGAAAGACAGGTCTTCCGGCTGAATGAGAAATTTTACAGCGACCTTCGATCAACGAAAGGAAAAGGTATCGGATGACGGAGCGCCGTTCGCAGGTGAAGAAATGGGATACGCGACGTCGTCGTTGAATTCCCGAGATCGTTTCATGGTCGATCGATCTCAAATCGCGCTGTCCCGTTTCCAATAAACCGATCTACCCGGTCAATGTACGAGCGTAGTCAATTCTCTCCGCTCAATTTACAATCCGCGGATACACAGTCGCCGAGGGTGCGTCATAAAATTTCCCACACTTGCATAAAATCCACCACGAGATGTGTATCGTGGAATTTTTGAACGATTTCATATCTCCATTTTAGATCGTCGACGATAATCTTTCTTAGGTACAAATTGTAGTACAAAATGTTTTATAATAAAGTATAAAGAATATTTAATTTTTTTTTTTTTTTTTTTCCTTTTCTTTAATAACAGAAGAAAATTTTTTTAAACGATTTTACGTATCGATATTCATATAATAATAATTATTAATATACTCGTATTTTTCTTATTCGATAATATATAATGGCGATAAAATACACGATATAAAATACAATATATAATTAAATAAATAATAATGAAAGATAAATAATAATTATATTATCAGTCATTTTTCTTTTTTTTTTAAATTTGACGTATCTAATTATATGTCTAAAAAAATTTTCAAATAATATTTCGAAACACGTGCAAACGGATCGAATCGCTCCGTTCAATTAATGTTTTTCGGGCGACTCTCTCTCTCTCTCTCTCTCTCTCTCTCTCTCTCTCTCTCTCTCTCTCTCTCTCTCTTTCTCTGACGGAGAAGAAGAGTCGATCCACGTCGGCGGATACTTCGGCAATTACGTCGGTACCGTGTCGTGTACCGGCACGCTTAGGTACACGGTATCGATAATCGGAACTGGCCTCTACAAGGCGCATATCCGGATAGGTCGATGCCTGAACACGCGCCCGGCGTTATATATCCCCTCCCCCTCCCCCTCTCCCTCTCCCCCCCCCCCCCGGCAATTTGTACCCCAGTGCGCACATAATATGCCACCGGTTATTATTTATACGAGGCATGGCCGCCGCGTATTTCCAGGGACGGCAATATATCGACACCCCACGGAGTTTCCCTTCCTTTGGCTACTGGTTACCATTCATAATGGAGCATAATAGCACGCTCCCCCGTGCCTCTCCCCCGCCCCTCCCCCCTCCCTCCTTCTCCACCCACCCCTTTCCCTTGCCGATCTCTTCCACCGTCTCTCCTTACTTTCACCTCCGCCCGGCCGGGCTTAATTCGCAGTCGGAGAGTGCAACAACCCTCCCCCCTCCTACCCCTTCCATTCGTCGCGTCGCGCGTTCGCATCCAGGAATTTTAAGCCACCAGGGATGGGGGAGAGGGGGTTGTTAGAGTTGGAAACCGATCCGATTGTTGCGAAAGGGGGTGCGCCGGGACGATAGGGGCAGAAGTAATTTCAGGTGCTCCCCCGAGAGAGAGAGAGAGAGAGCGAAGGTGAGGGAGGTCGAGGTGCCGAGATTTTGTTCATCGAATTACGCGAATTGCGTGGGAATGATCGGCTTTAAAATCCTTTTGCCGCGCCGTTCAATTTCCCATTTATTAATTTGTGCTCTTGAGCCTGGGGTAGACGAAACAAAAGTGTGACGGGTTCTCTAAAATATAAATCTAACAGAGAGGGAGTAACGCATGACTCGAGAGATACGACGACGTTACATAATAAATACCAAGATGAAGATTTTTACTTCCTCGACTGCTTGTTCTTCTTTTTTTTCTTCTTTTTTCTTCTTCTTCTTCTTCTTCTTCTTTTCTCATTGGACCATGAATTTTCGTCCTCGACTATGGCTGACCGAATAACGAAGTCGAAATGGCTTTTAACATTTTTTCGACTTCCATCAATATTTGCTCCCTCGCTCGCTATTTCTTTTTCGTCTCCTTCTACCTCGTATGGGAACCGACCGAGTTCCTCTACCCTACACGTCGATCCACACGCGCACCCCACACGCGTGTTTTCACGATACACACGCAAGCCGGCTCGCTTGAATATACATACGTACGAATGCGTGAAAGCCAATCGAAGAGAGACAGAGGGGAGATTTTTTCGGCCTTTTCTACGGAAGAGAGAATAAAGTGTTGCCGAACGTCGGCAAACATGGCGTCGTATTTGCTCGCCCTGTCAAGCGATCGGTCTCTCGGTACCACTGACCGTGTGTGCGCACATATACGTAGAAACGTGTCCGTGTGCGTGATTCAATGTGTGCGAAGGATGACACCGGAGATCGCGTGTCACTTGCTGACTATAATAAAGTATTCCATTAATATTCTTTATACGTCCTTTTACATTATCAGCTTCCTAATTCATTTCTTTGCCAGCTGATAATGTTACATAATAAAATACACGTATGAAGAATATTTAATTTTTTTTTTTTTTTTTTAATTACAATAGATTTTTTAATAGCGATATTTTATGTATTTTATGTACATATTTTATGTACATTTATTTCATATATATTTTATAAATTTTATATTTTTAACAATATCTTATATCGATACTCATATAATTTATATATATTTTATATACTATAAATATTATATATTCTGTATCAATATTCATATAAATATTGCGTCATAATAATTATTAATACACTCTATTCTTTAATCATTGCCAGTAATACATAATGGCGATAAAATACACAATAATATAATATACGATAATAAAATAAATAATTATTATAACAGTCACTCCCTTACTTTGTATTCTTGTTAAGTTTTACATAATTTTAATTAAAAAAAAAAATAAAAAAAAACCCCCCACCTAATCATTCATACGCGAAAGCCAAAAGTTTTCGCGGCGAAGATATTTAATACGAAAGAAACGAATGAGTTGATCAAGCTGATGGTACTCTTAATAAAGTATTCCCCATCGAGTCGATTATTCTTTCGACGTTTGGGCAGGATCATTTCGCGAGAACAGAACGGGGGAGTAATAAGAGTCCAGGGGACGCGCCGCGTCGGTGCAAATCGAGATCTCGCCCTCCGTCCGTCCGTCCGTTCGCCCGCACCGTCCCCCCCCCCTCCCTCCCCCCACCCTTTCCTTTCCTCTTCCCCTTCCCACCACCGGAGGGGCGTCGCGAAACAATTCCCAACTGAATAATATTAGTATCTAACAATGGACGTGCTAAATTGAAATACAGAGAGCACCACGCTGTTTCACGGGGCTCGCGCCGCCCCGCATTCTCCGCCGCCGTTATAAACGTCCGCGCCCCGCTGACGTGTACGCGTGTATGTATACGTATATGTATATGTGTGTGTGTGTGTGTGTGTATTTGTGAATGTCGGTGTATGTCGAGGTGCACGTGGATAGATCACGTAGCGGCTGATACTCCCTTCGCGCCCATCCGGGTGTTTGTTCTCTGTAGCTGGGTAGCGGAGGGAGGGGGGCAGGGGGCAGGGGGTGAGAGGGGGCAGGGGAGGGAGAGGGGAGGATACGAAGCTGCTCAAGGCGAGAAATAGCATGCAAATGAAATATTAATTAAATCTAGGAAAATTTGCCATCCCTCTCTCTCTCTCTCTCTCTCTCTCTCTCTCTCTCTCTATTTCTTCTTCCTCCCGGCCGGCGATCGTTTCTCGACGAGAAACCTTTTCAGTTTCCCATACACTATCCAGTCTCCATCGCGTCCTTCGTTACGCGCAGACACGTTGCCTTGAGAAATCTGTCTGCTTTATTTCTATAAATTTTGTCTGTCGATGTTTTAACGATACGAGTTTCGCAAACAAATATTTGTAGAAAATTTGTACAAAATATTTATACATCGTTCATATATATCTCTCCCTCTCTCAATTTATATTCGTAATTCTTAATATATCTCTGTTATATGAATCGTGGAATATGAGAAATGTGAAATCGTCGCTTCATAAAACGTATTGTATTGAGGATTTTTAATTTCTCATCCAGATTTACGAAATACGCATCTCCTATGCTTGCAATATTTGTTTCCCCCTCCCCCACCCATCCCCCTTCCTCACGCTAATTAAAAATTGAAAAATTTCCGCTTTTTATTACGTTTCAACCCTTCGTCGTATCGTTACAGCATCTCTCTCCGCACTCTCTCGACTCATTCCAATTTTCCTTCCCGCTTTTCATTCTCATTTGTTTTTACGCACAATTCTCGTCGTTTTTCTCCTCGCTCACTCGCCTCGCGCTCTTTAGAAACGGACCAGGGGAGGCCTCTCCTCACTCCCCTTTTAGTTTAACGTAGGTACGTGTATCTCGCTTCGCGGGCGACAATGGCGCCAGGCATCGAATTCACTCTATCGCTCGGACGTATTCCATTAATTACTTTCACTTTGCGTCAATGGCATTTCCATTTCAATGATCGTCTCTCGTCCTGCCCTCAGCATCCGGCGGCTCCATCGCGAACATCGCCACGATCCCCTCGAACCCCCCCCTCCCCCATCCCTCCTTCTATCCTCATACCAACGGGATTCCATCGCCGTCCGTTCATTGAAATACGTTTCGCATTGTAGGCGGAATACAACGCTTGCGCGTATTGCCTGTAATTGTTGGCATCGAGTCGCCAGGAGGCGAAGCCATTCGCTAGTTGGACGAGGAATCTCAGAACTCCTCACGACAGCAAAAGCTCAGTAGTTTCCGCGATATTCCCTTCGCGACTAACGTTATTTCCAAGTACGACGAACAATGGCAAGATTTGATCTTTATCCTTGAGGCGCTATTGGAACAATTGCTTCCCGCAACGTATCAAATTGTCTCATATAAATTAAAAGAGATATTTAAATTTATACGAATACAAAGTATATGGTGGTATAAACTCGCTAGAAATTTGTTTGAACGATAGAAACTATAGATAAGTGTATTTATAGGATATGTAATCTTAAGAGAATTGTATGAAGAGAATATCTTTATTATTAAATATAATTATGCTTTATATTACGTCATGTATTCTGTATAGATGGCCGGTGTAATCTGGCTTTTCCATCTCTTTCGTACAATTATTTTCTCCTCCCGCTTTACACGACTATCAATGTCCATAATCAATGCGACGCTTCTGTAGGCTCGCTACTGTCACATGTCACCCCGGCGGAGGATCTCCGGGACGGCACGTCGAGATTCCGAGGCTAACGAAATAAATATTTGCTCGTAAAAGCGCCGCGGATTCTGCCTGTTACACGGACGATTAATTATTCGTACGTATATATTCACGCGCGGGAACCAAGTGGACATCAACGTGCGCGCGCGCGCGCGCGCGAGAGAGAGAGAGAGAGAGAGAGAGAGAGAGAGAGAGAGAGAGAGAGAGAGAGAGAGAGCCATCCCGTACACGCCACAGGGCACGACGGCTGCTATACGGCAGGCTTTTTATTTTCCGCGTCACGGGACGATGAGTTGAGTAACGTTCGACAAAACATCGGGACGAAATAATGCGCAATATTTGCCGAGTAATCGGACTCGGTGCGCGGCATATGTACACGCATATGTACCCCGAAGCCCCGTGTGGGCCCGTTTTTACCTGGGCGGCTTCCGCCGCGCGTGTGTGTCGCTATGTTTGCCCATCCATTATGGCTACAATAACAAGGAGCGTCCACTCCGTCAGCTTCTTTCTATGCCTCCCACGCCTCTTTCATCCGTCGGTACTCGCAACAGTCCCCTTCGCGCTCCCTCCCCCGCCCCCCCCCTCTCCCCCCTCCTGTCTCACGTGTATATTATATTATGCGCGATGTTGACCCTATTCCCTCTTAAGCAACCGTCCCCCCATCTCGGGTGTCTTCATACCGCATCGAGAGGGTCTTGGCGCGGTGAGAAAAATGCTTTCGGCGTACGAAGAGTACCAAGGGCATCTTCGCGAATCATCTGACGTGTAAAAAAAAAAAGGAAGAGAAAGAAAAAAAAGATTGACGCATTCGCGCGATTCGTTCCGTTTCGGAAAAAGTATCAATTGCAAGCACCCCATACAGCACTAAAGCTTGCAACAACATTGCTGCAACATTGCTGCAATATTGCAATATTGCATATTGTAGTTTAATGTTGCAGAAATATTACAAAGACATTATTTTACAATATAACTTTAGTAATGTTAACAACATTCCAAAAATATTCCAAAGAAAGTATTCGATAATCGCTAGTTCATTCGTTTACCGCTATGCGGCGCATATTGCGCTATCTATTCCGCATTTAATTTTTAGTCACGATAATTATATAAAGTTTACAAAGAGCGGCTAATAAGATTAAAGATATAATAACTATTTTTATTAGTTTAAATTGTATGATATAACCTCAACACAGGGGACTCAGACATTGGACTAAGAATTCTTTTAATAGTTTCCATTCTTATATAAAATCAAAAATTTGATAATAATTTTTGATTTTATATAAGAATGGACAAACATGCAAGATACTTCTGATTTTAATAAATAAATTTTGAGATTATATGAAGACAAGAGAGATGTGAAAAAACATGTTGTATGCGTAAATCTACCACAATCTTTTTGCATATCTGAATATTTCGGATACAAAGAGATTGTAAATTTACAAAAATGCAAATTGAGTTTTTTCTTATTTCTCTTAGATATTCTCTGTCACTGAAGGAAGTCGAATGTGTATCGAAAAAATTTACAATTTATAATTTCCTTATTATTATAATATAGAAAATCTATATACACACTAAATCCTGATTCTTATATGCCTAATTTCTTATTATTTTTTTCATATGTTAAAGATATTATGTCGATAAATATACATAAAGCATTATTGCATATATATTATATTGCTATGTTGCTGCAATATCATATTGCAATATTTCTGTAGGCGGACAATTTACTGTTGCTGCAATATCATAACAACGTTGCAGCAATATTTCGTAATGTTTCTGCAATGTTGCAATCTTGCAGAAAAATGTTGCTGCAATGTTGTTGCAATCTTGCGGTGCTGTATGGGACGATTCTTGCAATACAAGATTTAATCGTAATATGTTACGTATACTTACCTCTTCCAGATTTTAATTATAAATAATTATAAAAAAGTTATCTCTTTTATGTAAAATTCAAGCTTGACGTTTAGGAGAGAAAGAGTGGTTAAATCCGAAAGAATTAATATCTCGCTCTGCAATATATATATCGTATCGATCCACGACAATTCTTTATCGATATTTTCATTGTTCTTTTCACAGGCTACGTGATCTCGGAATCGCCCGAAATAGTTTCGCGATGACAATGAACATACCTACTTCTCCTCCTCCTCCTCCTCTCTCTCTCTCTCCCTTTCTCTTCCCTTCCTCTTCCCGCCGATACCAAAGATATTGAATACCGTTTCACATGCCCACCACGTAGCCAGCCAGCAGCCCACGGGAGCCGGGACAGTTCCTCGTGCTCATCCTTTATCGGGTGGCACCGCCGTGACCTTATGCCCGCCCGAGTTTTCAGGGCGCATCCTCGTCCCCTTCGCCCCCTCTTCGTGCGCTCTCTATTATTCGACGATATTAAAATTGTCTTCTCTATAATCGAGGGTGGCGGTGGCTTGAATAATTCGCAGCTACCTCCTTAAGACCTCGCAGATGCACGCTATAAAGATCGCATTCTTCAATTCTAAACTCGACGATGTATCCAACAAAATGTTTTTTATTTATTGCAGAATAGTGTGTGTGTTTTTTTGCTTACAATTAAAATTTCGGTTGGATAATTTTTCAAATAAGTTAATTCTACAAATTTAATGCGATTCTTTATCGTCACCGTTCTCTTTATTGTTGCAATCATTTTTTTTTTCCCCCTATTTAACTCTCTACATGTCAAAAACTAATTGTGTATAATTAATATTTCTGTTGTAGATTATTATAAAAAAATATAGTAATAATATATCGATGGGGAGAATTACTTTGATAAATTTGCCGCGTTCAAAAAATCAAACGATCTCGCACAGTTTTCAAGCGGGGAGGGGGGGGGGGAGAGAGCGCGCGAATACTATTATAGGTGGAATCTACGCGCCCACCATGTATACATATTAATCCGGGATTACGTTCCGATCGTGCGACGAGGTATGCCGATTCACGTATCGGGCAATTTAATTTAATTTTTCGCCCCGCATCTGCCCCTTCCACCCCCCCACCCCCCCCTCACGATCATCTCCGAAGGCTTCGTGACCCTCGAGTCGTTGTCAATTGCAGGTCGACACCTTTGCCCCGTCGCGTGCGCCTAATCGCTTTAGAATTAACTGCACCCCTGCGCGCTTCTCCAAGGGGCGACCTTCGATATACGGGGGTGACAGTGGCGTACGGGTTACCAACGCTTTCGACGTAGATTGTGATTTTTAACACATTTCATTGCGCTCCTTTCTCATTCTCATCTTGTATAATTTTTCTCTTGCTACGCGATAATTGCAAGAGATACCGTCTTCCGATACAGCTATAAATCCTTATTTAAGAATGCAAATGTTTATTATTATAAAAGATATCCCTTGCGCGTTTAGCAAAGAAAAGAGAAAGAAAATAATTATTTTAATGTTTGACAGAAACGTTATTAAAATTTCGCCAGAGGAAACGATTGTATATTTTTGTTTATTAATACTTACGAATGACAGATATCGCACGAATCAGCTGATCGTACGTCAAATTTTATTTCGAATAATAAAATAATATTAGAATAATATAATTTTATTATTCGAATTAAAATGTGACGTACGATCAGCTGATTCGTGCGATATCTGTTATTCGTAAGTATTAATAAACAAAAATATACAATCGTTTCCTCTGGCGAAATTTTAATAACGTTTCTGTCAAACATTAAAATACTCGTTATCGATACCGCGCCTTTACACGACAACAGCCGCGTATTTGTCGGCCGCGTCAAAAACGGAAACTGGGTTACGCTCTCTCGATCGCGAGGTAACGGGAAAAAAAAAAGAGAGAGAGAGAGAGATAGAGAAAAAGGAAAAGATCGACAATGACGCGTCCGGCCAGTCAGCCAACCCAGCTAGCCAGCCAAAGCGTCGAATTCGCGCGGCTGCTATTTGGCACAATTTTTTCGACGAAGTTAATGTTAATCAGTGGCGGACACGTGACGTGGATCGAGTGGTCCTCGACTGCAGGATTTCATGTCCGGCCGCTGCCAGGCCCGCCCGGTGTGTCGGTCGCGTACGATGCCATAAACGCAGCGTTGCCATAAGTACTTTGGCGATATAGTATGTATATACACGCCGATTATACTTGCGCGGACGACGATTCGTCGTCCATTACAACGGGCTAGCGCGAATCCCGCTCGTACGACGGGCCACTCGTACGGCCAGCAAACGCGCATATCGAATATACATGCGACACACACGCACGCACACGCATCCGTCCTCTCCGCAAAATTATTTCGCATCGTTCATTTCAGAGCCAATGTCACATGCCCGCGATAGGGTGATAAAAGTTCCCCCCCGCGCTTTTTCGGGCTGGCCGTTTCGTTTTGTTTACAAAATCCTCGGCCGAGGTAATCGCGACACGGGAGAATGATTGTAAATTTTGATCGTTTCATCAAGTTTTCCGATAATGGTGATAAAATCATATCATTTTTATCTTTAAATTTATAGCACGATAAAAAATACATAAGCGAAATGGCGGGAAAAAAATAATTAGTAAAATTCGTTATCGATATTTTAGGAGAGACAGGAGAGTCTTATACTCGCTCATTATTTCTTATATTTTGGATTATTTAATCGCTATTTAATATGAGAGAGAGAGAGAGAGAGAAACAAAATAAAATAAAAAGATAAAAATGATATAGAAGTTGCACGACTAATTCCGATTCTCCCATTCTCGATTACGAATAATACTCAATTCTTCTCTCTTTATTTCCATCCTTCATCTTGAATGCGTGATCAGAAATCAAGAAATTAATAGTTTTTGTGATGTAGTCGACCGCGGCAGGTAGGCGCATTCATTCGTTCGAGGGTTGCCGCGGGTGGATCTCCTCTCGTGGTTCGTAACGATTCTACCGGATAACAAGAGAGATCGTTGCACAATGAGATACCCGCATAAGAGGCATTAGAAATGCGTGTGTACACGTCGTGAGTTTCTATGTACACGCCACAGCGCTTTTCACGTACTCCTCGCCGTATATCTCTCTCGGAATATACTCGAGATAAAAACGTTGCATTGCATACGTTGTGCACACGATATTGTCCAACTGAGCTCTCCAAACATGTGAAAAGATTGTCAATACCAGTCTAACCAATTGTTAATTCAATGCATTTACCGACTCTGTCTCCTTACTAAACTAGCGCTTTACTTAAATAGCTATCCCCGCGGCCTCTTTTCTAAATTGTTTCAATTAAGAGCGATATCAAAAAATTTTTAACGACAGACTTCTTTTTATATATTTTCGAAACTTCAATATGACACAAATTAGGGGATATATATATATGATACATAAGATTCTCCAAATAAATTTCTATCTTGAATTTAATCGTGAATAATAAGGAATCTAAAGAAAGTAAATCTATATGATTGTTTGCTTTTCTAATCGAGATAAAAAATATATAATAAGTTATACAAATATTGAAAATTATAACAGTCCATGTTTTATATAAATCAACGTTATCTTCGTTTATAGATTCTTTCGAATTAAGAAAAGAGATTTATTATCCAATAAATTGGGGAATTTATAATGGATACACACTTTGTGTATAAATAATCTTGTCTGACGCGAGCGCGAGAATGCGAAATCTCGGAGAGAGAGAGAGATCCTAAGAAAAGAAAGCGCGCGATCGTTAGATTTTGTTTTTAAACACGAAAAAGATTTGAAAAATATAAAATACATTTTATAAATAAAAATACAAAAATATATATATAATGAAAAAGAAATTTTTATATATAATATATATACACATGAATTAAGTCAAATATTGATTCTTTCTATATATTTTCGCGAAGAGAAAACTCTAACGAGATTAATGAAATTGAGATTATAAAAGAAGAGAGAGAGAGAGAGAAATTTTTGCGCGATTGTGATTTATCCAATATCGCTAAAGAACATTGACAATTTCGGTTCACAAGACGACCCGTCGCTGTCAATTGACAGTGCGTTTACAGAAAGAAAGAGAAAAAACGAGAATCCCACCCTTCTCTCGAATACCTCCCTTCCCTTGCCGTTACATAGAATCGCTCGCTCGCTCGCTCGCGCGCGCGCGCGCGCCTTCTTTCACGCACGCGGCTTTTTGAGGCCGCGCAAAATGCACACGCGCTCTCGCACGTCTCTCTACCTCTCCGAAACGCTCGCGCTGCTCCAGAACCGTTTATGCCGGCCGCGTTTTAAGCACAGCGTCGCGCGCCTATATATAAGTATAATAAAATAAGAACGTTCTCTCTCTCAAGAGAGAGCGCCATTGTGCTTGATTGTTTTCAATGGGGCTTCGTCGAAAACGACGAGGCGTATCAACGGGGTGCCCGCCACGGGGCGTACGCACACACACGCACGTACTCGCTTCTATCCCCCCCGCTTTCCCCAACATATCGGGATCCCCTTCTCTATCCCGTTTTCCTCTCCCCGCGTCTATATATTTTTTTTTTATTTCCGCAAAAGTCTCTTAAATACTCTTTCATGGAGGGCGGGAGAAAGAAGCTCAGCGGGAATTCCCCAGAAGCCAGCCAGCCGGGAGCTGGATACTCGGTCACAGTAATATGGTGGCCTGCGTGCTCACCATTCCGTGCACGAGTGGCCGAGCACTTATCGGGGGTAGGCCTTCTTCTTCTTCTTCTTCTTCTTCTTCTTTTTCTTCTTCTTCTCCCAGTAGGTCGCTCGCGTAAGACGGCACTTCGCGGCATTCCGCGGAACTTTCCGGACGATCGAGCAGCCACGCTCTCTTCTCTCGCATAAGTATTACGTACATATATATATATGTATATATATCGTCGAGTCGTATACTCTTCTGCGTCTCATATATCGATCCTCTAGATCCTCCCGCAGAGAGAGTTCATCGATCTCGTTGAGAGCCGACTCCGCTCCGATGGAGATACAGAATCCCGCTCTGATCCCTCGATCGCGCGCTTTGTTTTCTTACGATTTCTCTTTCCAAGGTTTCGCATTCTCGCGCTCGCGTTGGACCCGAGATTATTTAAACGCGTACAAAAGGCGTATCTATGTTATAAGTTCCCCAATTAATTCGATATAAATCTTTCTTTAATTCGAAAGAACCTATAACGAAGACGACATCGAGACATTCCGCTCTTAAAAAAGGCATCACGTTAAATCGATACTCGCAAGTACTGTTGCCTCCTTTTCACGATGCTTATCTCGACTTTGCGTATTATTTCATATCAATATATATTATATAATAATTTCTCGAATTTGTTATATTATATACCAATGTATACAAATGTATTTAGAAAAGTTAATTTACAAAATAATTTAAAATAATTATCTAAAATAAACGTGTTTCTATTTTTTATATACTTTGAAAACAAATTTGATGTAAAAATTTATATATGTGAATAAAAAATTATATAGAATTCTAAGCTCGTGAATATTCGAGTTTTCAAGATACACAATTTCTACAACGACGACCGTTCAACGTCTAATAAACTCGAGAAGAATGTCTTATGATTTCTTTCATTCTTTAAAAGTATATTAAATATATTATACAATATATAATATAACATATTATATAATATACATTAATAAATATATATTATAAATTTTAATAAAAAAATTAATAAATATATTATATAATATACATAATATATTCGCATTAAAAAATATATATATATATTTTAATACAAGTTTATATATATACTTATAAACGCGATAACAATATATTCATACTACTTACCAATGCTCTTCGAACTAAATATGCAATCTTAGCGATGACAGCTGACCATGACCAACGTAACAACAGCGAGAAAATCAATCGATATTACGGAAAGAGGCAATGACATTTCATTGACATTCGATCGACTTAATATGCCTTTCTTAAGAATAGACAGAAACGAGCACAATGAATCTCGAGTAATGAATAATAAATTAAATATAGTTATAAATCACTCATCTCGAGGTTGCTGCCGCGGTCGATGTCTCTTTGAGTCTTTTTTTTCCACTTTATATTTCATCCTTTACTATTTCTTCTTTGCACATGATTACGACACTCGTAATTATAATTGTTTTGACGCACTCGCGAATTAATAGCTAATTATAATAAATGTAGAATTTATCCAAGTATAATCCGCCTCAACCTTCCTCTTTCGAGTTTCGCCGCACGACTGACGGCACGATTGATCGCGCCGCCAATGTTAACATTTAATATCAACATTGTATTGTATAGGCAAGGCCGCATACCTTCGCGTGACAACAATTCAATGTAAACATTAGTACGTTATACCCCGTAAACATCAAGGCCGCATACCAATCAATTTTTTGTTATTGTCCTCGAGGTTCTGTTACTGTCATTGGTATATAATATATATAATATAACAAATTTAAGAAGACATATATATTTTTAAAATATGTGTTATATAATATAAATTCCCCCCGTTGAATATTTGTGTATGCGTATGCTTTATTTTGTTCGATTTTTACGTTGAATAAATGAGTTATCGTCGCATATAAAATCTAATGTTTATGCGAAGAATAAAATTTACTCCTTTTCATCAAGAAAGTATTAATAAAATAATAATATAATAACAGGTGAAAAAAAAAACTCGTAATTTATACTATTAAAATTAAATCATTAATAAGAACGTCGTACATTTTCTCCTATAAATATATTATCGCAATTGTTAAAGATATAATAGGCGATAATATATTATTTATATTGACATTTTTCGTATACGAATGAATGATCTTCGAAAGAGTTCTAGTTATCGTATAAAATGCCGATTGTTTTATACAACCACCAAAATTATTATCATTTTTATTTCAATTTGAAAAGTAGAAAATGCATAGATTCATTTTTTAGATTCGTTATTCGTGACCAAATTTAAAACAGAGATTTATTTAGAGTTTTATGTATCATATTATATATATATATATATATATATATATCTTAATATATGTATATCCTAATATAGGTCATATTTAACTTTGATTGTTCTTTTTTTTATATTATATATGACGTATAAAAAAATCTATAAATAGAATTCTGTCCTGAATTATAAATCGTCTAAAACGGCCTCGAAAAAATACAACTAAGAGTGACAAATTTATATGTAGATAAAAAAAATTTTATCGCATTAGCTCTAATAATCTCTCTCTCAATTTGTTCTTCGATATTTAAAAAAAAAAAAAAAAAAAAAGAAAAAAACCCCGGGAACAGATTGCTCGCACAATTCAATCGAGTACATGTTCCGTACTCTCTCTCTCTTTCTCGGGGAAAAAAAAAAAAAAAAAATAGCGCAGACCGCGTGTCACGCGACATAATAATATTATCATAAGGCGGCGATAAAGAACGCGCGCGGGGGTGGCAAAAAAGAAAGAATCTATATAATCTAGCTGCGAGAGGGGGCGCGGTGCCATTTTTTTTCCTCCCTTCGGCGCGAGCACGATATGGGTGGGCAATGGCTGTCACCTTGCACCATCCCGATGGTGCATTACTAAAAGCAGAAGCTACGTGTCGAAGATATAACGGATATGTATGTGTGTGTATGTGTTTATAGATGACGCGTAGCCTTGTGGGGGGTATACTCGTGTCACCGGTATACGCGGGGCATTACGGTCGTTTCCGCTCGTCTGTTATTATCACCGGCGAGATCTTAAACGCGTCTGCCGGATATTGCCCCCTCGAGCGAGCCGATAAAAATTTCCATGCAAATTATCGCCGGCTACGCCCATACTACTTGCGAGCTTCCTCGCGGTCGCTCCTTATTCGCGTCTCTGCGTCTCCTGCCGAATCTTAAACGTCACGAAGTACACACACGCTGTTTTAAATTAAGATACCGGGCTTGATTTAAAAGATATCGCATTAGGAACCCGAAAGAAAATTCTCTGCTTTAAGATTTAAAAATCCTAGATAATTAAAAAATAGATATAATAAAGTAAATATTAAAAATATATTATATATAACAATAAAAATAAAATTAGAAAAAAAATATATATATATATATTTTTTATTAATAATTAATGTTAGCCAATAATAATTACTTTATACTTAAATCTTTTGCAAATAAAATCTATGAATCAATATGAAGTGTATTAGGAATATTATAAGATATATATAAATTAAAAAGGCTCTATATATAAATGTAACCTATAAAAAAATAGCCATTAAATACAATTGATAAATAACGAGAAATTTTTCACGATTCGCCAGATTAATGAAGCGAATGAAACGGCGAGATTTCGGGTCGCACACGTTAAACTAAAGTAGAATATCATTATTCGATCGTTATGCACTTATATACTCTATTATGTAGACATGTAGAGGTTATACCTTGTACATGGCCGGCAACGGCCAATCAGCCGAGAGTCGCCCATTGTTTCCAACAAACACACGAATGGGGTGTACCCCTAATCCTTGCCGGCTATCCAAAATCCATGATCGAAATATATCTCTTCTGTCAAACGCATGCGTACCTAGATCTGGCTACCCTTTCGTCCGGACAAGGATTTTTACGGCTTTCGATCCTGTCAGGATGAAGGACGTGTCGCATGCGGACTTGCCATCAGAATCTTTATTGCGCCCGTAACCGCATTTCGTGCCGCAGAATAAATCAATCGTAATCGCGCTCGCGTAATCATCACATTTCGAATAGGTACGCAGAGATATTTTAATATTTTCGACGTTTTATATTATCTCGTATTGACTCGTTAATGCCAATCGCTCATATTCCGAGATCGATAATTCCGAAATTAATGCGACGAGTTTATAATCGTGCCTATTAATACGGCTGATTAACTATGGACATTATTAAAGAGCAGAATGTCCTCTTAAAAAATTTAAAATATATTAAATACCGATAACGCGATTTCAATTTCTCTATTTAAGTATGTCTCGAAAATTTTTCTAACTTTTTCAAATATATATTTTTATACATTGTATAAAATTATATATTTTATATTAAATTTAGAAAAATATGTAAAGTTTTTAAATTTAATAAAAATCTCTCTCTTATTTAATCTTATCCTTCTAGCTCTCATTGCTTGTTTTTATTGCCGCGCTGATTGATAAGAATATTGAAGCCTCGTGAAACAAAATAGCAACAATCAGCCGTATATTTAAAGAATATAAAAATCCCATTCAAAGATAATGCTTTAGCGAGATTTTGATTTTCAAAATCAAAATCTCGCTAAAGCATTATCTTTGAATGCAAATATATCCGACGTTAATAATAAATTTTTGACGATGGCGACTCTTTCCAGCTGACACATATTTTCATGCATGATTCATGAATCGGATTCGAGCAATCGTCCGATTGGAGTCGCTTGCTCGAGAATCGAGTCCGCGGACGATCTATCGGCCGTCGAAACGTTATTAATCGCGGTTAGGGTTGCACGTCCTTACGACGCTTCACGGCTGAATTTTTCGCCCATCGGCCCCCTTCGGCAATCGCCGAGGGGGTCACGTGCTGGCCGTCGCGGCGACGGGAGAACTATCGTCCCCCGCGAGCGGTAACGTGGGATTAGCCCGGTCAATAATTTCGCGGGGTCGAATTTGTTTGATATACTATATCCATTGTGTGCGAGCCACAGAAGGAGGCTTCCCACTCTCTATTGTGGCCGCTAGTAACTGGAAATGGGGGGACGGGGGACGCGGAGGGAGGAGGAGGGGGGGGGGCTGAAGAGGAGAAGAGACAGAGACGTTCGCGGGATAGGAGGGAGAGGGAAGCGGGTGGAAGGGTGATTTTCACCAGACTCATAAGTGGCGGCTTTTAATCTCCTCCAGGGATAACTCGACTCGGCCCGTTGAATTGTGCCTCGTTACCAGCGATTTAATTGCTTGTTAATATGGGACGATTCACGTGTGTGTTTCGCTTGATAAATTATATATACATATGCGAATAAAACCGAGTAGCGAGCGTAAGATACGCGAGAGTAGCTTTTCGACGCCTCGCGATAATTTCGCTTGTCCGTTGAGAGAAGGATACTGATTTACTTTCTTCCCGTGGCATTTCTCTCAATTTCGTTTCAATAAAACGATATCGAGTATATCTCGCGGCAATATATCGACGATATAATGGTAGATATAATGTGTAATTATAATTTCGACGCCTCGACGTTCTCGATGACCTCTCGATTAAACGAAGGAATGTAAATGGTGGAACATAATGGGCCTGGAAAAAGAGGAAGCGAAGAGTAATGGTAACGAGCTTGTATTCGGCTCGTTTTACGTCATTAAGGACATCGTAAAAGATAAAGAGACGCTTTTTCATCTGAATATATCGGAGATGAAGAGATCTATATAACAGTTACCACACGTAGAAAATACTACGTAGATTACAGATCATAATTTATCGTGAAACGTGAGGGAAATATAAAATTTAATTATCGAAAAAGTCCAATTATTAGACCCTTGTAGGACCATCCCTTCACGGAACGCTCGTTCTTATTTCAATCATTAATAATTAATAAAATGTAAAATTTTATTTCTCACTTCGTCGAAATAAATTCGTATATTCTTCCTTCGAAAACACGAACGAGACTCGAGGGTAATTGGAAAATAAGTAATTGTATATTGCGAAGAGTGTGCAATTTTTAGCCTCGAGGAAACGTTAACCGAGGGACGATATCGTCCAATACGATGGCACTAAATAAAGAGACAAACACGCGATGGGCGGCCGGTGCTAATTGGCCGATCAATCTTCATTAGAAAACGGCTTAATTACAGTACAAGCTCGCTCTCTCTCTCTCTCTCTCTCCGCGCGTCTCTCTCGCCGCGTCCCCACCCTCGCCCTCTTTCTTCCGGGTGCCGGAAAGTTTAATAATTCCGAAACCTTCGCGAGGTATAAATCACAGAGGATCCTCTTCGCGCGCCACCGCCGTCCTCTTTCCTTCTCCTCCCCCCTTCCCCACCCTTCTCACCACTACGACCATAATTCGAAAAACTTTCGAGGGAACAAAAGTGAGGACTTTTGTTCCAAGTTTTAGTTCTCTCTGTTCCTGCCCCCTCTCTTCTTCCCTTCTCTCTCTCTCTCTCTCTCTCTCTCTCAATCTCTCTCTTTCTCTCTCTTTCTTCTTCTCACCAAGGGGTTCTGTTTGCGGAGCGACGCCCCGACAGTGTTTTGTTCGCTTTGTCTCTCTCTTCCTGTTAGGTATATAATGCCGTAACTGCCCGGACCATCTCTCCTCTCGTAGCCTCCTCCTCCTTCTCCTTCTCTTCGTCTCCAACCACCAAAAGGTTGAGACCTCTCCAACCCTTTCCTTCGCCCTTTCTCGCCTTGTATTCTTCTGTCTTCCTCACGACGCGCTCGCAAGCAAGCGCGGACCGTAAAGTGCGCGCGAGAACGCAAAATGTTGAGAGACTTGCGGCCTTTTGTTGGACCGACAGGCGACAGGGTAAATCGCGGAACCGCCTACGCTAACGAAGGAGACGAATGATTTCTTTCGGGGTCTCTCTCTCTCTCTCTCTTTCGTGCGAATCTGTCACAACCGTAGATCACAAAAAAAAAAAAAAACTTTCGAAATAAAATATAAGCTATAAGACTCAAGAAATTATCAAACTTTTTTTTATTATCCTAAATTTCGACAAGTAAATTACTTTCGATTTATCAAAGATTTATTTTAAGAAAAAAAAAAAAAAAAAAGAAAGAAATTAAAATAAATCTCAAAATTCCTGCCGTGTATTTCGTTGTCGTAAGTGACAATCGCGTCTCTCTCGTACGTTTCACGAAAGAAAAGAGCGAATCATTTTCATTCGCGAGCAATCCCCCCTCCCATCTAGATAATCTCGTCTTGTCACGGGAACGCGCTAAGCGTCAATTTTTCCCTGGCAGGTATACACATATACGGGGACGTAAAGGGGATGTTAAATGTCACGCGAATTACGCGTGGCAAGAAGGAGGAAGAACGAAAGGGGAAGGACGCACGCGCGATTGGAGATCTCCCCGATGACATACACATACGGGAAGACACGTAAAATAGAGGACGTCGATCTCGCGTTTTAGTCAGCTCGCCGTAGGAAGGACACGTAGGAATGGACGTTGTCGATATTCACTTTTCACGCGAACGACACGCACGTATAAGTTACGGTGATGTGAGGCGGATCCATTAGACTATGCAATTGTCCACGTACCGCGGCATTGTCAGCCGCCATGGAGATTTCTATTCAGAAATCGCGGAAGTTCCCGGGACGCATTGACGAGAGATGGAGGATGATCGAGGGCCGCTCTTGTTGCGAGAAAGAAAGAGATACGGTGGAGAGAGAGAGAGAGAGAGAGAGAGAGAAATGCGAGCGCGATACGAGGGAACATGCGAATAGGAAGGGAAAGAGAGAGAGAGAGAGAGAGAGAGATAAAGAAAGAAGGGAAAGAGAGGA
Organism: Polyergus mexicanus; assembly: GCF_030449975.1. Classification (NCBI taxonomy): domain Eukaryota; kingdom Metazoa; phylum Arthropoda; class Insecta; order Hymenoptera; family Formicidae; genus Polyergus; species Polyergus mexicanus. The sequence continues at coordinate 5,619,971 of NW_027223324.1, forward strand.
AGGGAGAAGAACAGAGCGGTAGATAGGTATAGGAAACAGTATAGAACTGTCTATATTTATATTAGAATAATCCGTCAGGCGTGTCAGTTTGTATAACGAGAGATTTTTTTTATATCGACGACCGCTCGATTGTGTATCCATATATTCATAGATTTATTAATGACTCTCGATATATTCCCGACAAGAGATAATAAATAATGATTTCAACGATTTATAAAGCGACCTTTTTTCGAGCTTTTTATTCGCTTCAGATTCGAAAAGCTTGCCTCGTGATATCGCGCAACGTCGCGTTCCATCTATAGAGAGATGGAATATCTATCAAAATATCGTCGTTTTAATGTTTACGATAGTGTATCTCTCGCGCGTATCGAAGTTTTTTTTTTTTTTTTTTTTTTTTTTTTTTTTTTTTTTTTTTTTTTTTTTTTTTTTTAAGGAGAACCTTAACGATTTTTCCGAAAAATAGTGAAAAAAATTTCCGCTCGATAGTTTTCGAGATGTATCACTTTAAAGTATTGGACATGATAATAAAATGTTACAAAACCGAGCCAATGACCTTGATCTTAACATATGTCGTGAAGATCACTGTCGCGAGTATCTTCCATGTGTAGCTTCTATCCATGAATGTAATTTTTGATTTATTTTTTATTCAATATTTTTCCAAAATATAGACATTTTTTTGTTAAAATTTGTTTAATTTTTTCATTTATTTTAATTTCCTCGCTTCGCATTGTAAAGTATATGCGTGGACGCAGTGGGTTCCGCCACCCCCACCCCCCCCCTCCTCTACGGGGGGGGGGCTCCACTTCCGAAAGATATAACCTAACCCAAATCTATTTCTGATTTAAAACTAAAATTTGGTTTCGGTTACATTATATATAACCCAAACCAAATTTTCGTTTCGAATTAAACTTCAACTTTAAATATCTCAAAAATTATAAGAGACCGCCGATTAAGTTATAAGGAGAAGTTACTCAGGATCATGATCTTGACAATATATATCAAGGTCAACATCGTTGGGTCCGTTTTTATAAAGTTTTATTATCATGTCCAATACTTTAAAGTGATATATCTCGAAAACTATTGGTCGGAAATTTTTTTTTCACTATTTTTCCCGTATTCCTCGTCAAAAATGTCTTCAGAAACGATCTTTCAAATAGGGGGCCACAGTTATCGTAATCACCCCTTACCTTTGTACCTTCGTAAATAAATCAATCAAAAATTAATTCCTTCTCAATTAATTTATAATTGTGAAAAATTTTATTTCAGGTCATTATCGATATATCCACGGATATATCCGGGATATATCCGTGGATATACCTGGTTTATATAGAACAAAAAAAGAAGCCGAGGTGTGTCTCATGTTTCCTCCAAGATGCTCGAATCGTGTACCTCTGTCGCGCAGATTTCTCTCTGTATCCGAACCATCAATATATAACTTGCGAGCATCGATACATGTGGCATCCGATAACGAGCGAAGTAAAAGTATCGATACCCTATTAAATTCCAGCAACCCCTCTCTCCCTCTCCCTCTCCCTCTCCCCTCTCATTCATCCGGCGTTGTGATACGCCGTATACGCAACAGTCAATCAAAGACAGACGAAGTCTGAGGGATGAAACGCACGAAACGCGACAGAAAGAGAGAGAGAGAGAGAGAGAGAGAGAGAGACAGATCTAGCGGTAAGCGAGAGACCGGGTGGAGGCGGGGAGAGGGTGGGGGGAGGGGAGATGGAGAGAGAAAGGAAGAAAAATCTCGAATTTCCTCGAAGCCGGGGATCGTCGTTGTTCCGCGGTCCGCGACCACCGTTGTCTTTCGGACGGGAAAGGAGGAGGGGGGGAGGGGGAGGGGGGAGGGGGCTCGCCTCTCGAGTTTCCACTCGGTCGTCTCTCGTTCTCACCACGCCCACGTCAATTTGCCTTGCGCTACAAACTTCGCGATCGATTATAAGCCCTCCTCTCTCCCTCCTCTCCCTTCTTCGCCGATTACCGGTGTAACGAGATATCGCGCGGTCTTCCGAATTCGATGCGTGGCACAGACGATGCTAAACCCCCCCCCCTCTCCCCCACCCCTCATTATTGTCGAGGTACGGATACCGGTCCGTTCTTCTCTGAACTTGTGTGTGTGTGTGTGTGTGTGTGTAACACGCAAGGACTGGCCGCGGTCGCGTAATAATTATCCGGGTGGGGTGGGGTGAGGGGGAGGGGAGGGGGGGATAGGAGGAAGGGGAAGAGGAGGGCCTTTGCTCTCTCGCATTTACTCTGAATTACACAATGTGTCGCGTCCGCCATTGTGCGATCTCCGCTGATTGACAGAGAAAGGATACGGAGAAACGGGCATAAAGGGCACAAAAGAGACGCCTGGCCTCAAACGTCAGTCTTACACGTTCGAGGAACGCGATCTCTCTCTCTCTCTCTCTCTCTCTCTCTCTCTCTCTCTCTCTCTCTCTCTCTCTCTCTTTCTCGGTAAACGTTAATACGCTTTCAAGTAATACCTCGATAATCGTTACGGTTAGTCGTAACCATCCTTCCCTCTTCTTCCTCATAGCTAATACGTATTTCCGGCGTCGTCATCTCGTTGACGGCTCAAACTCTGCGGTTACAACTACCTAACCTGTTTACGCGAAATATGCGTAGCGGTAAATTGTGTATAACCGGTTTTGCAGCGACAAGATTTTTTTCTTTCCCCCCCCCCCCCCTAAGTGTTACAATTGGAAAGATTTCGCGTTCGTCCTTTATGCACTCCTTCTTCCTTTCGATAGTATAGACGTATGGAGACGTATGGAGACGTGACACTTGACTCTCTTCTTCAAGATTGAAATAATAGAACGAACCCCTCCTCCTTCCTCCCTCCCCCCCCTCTCCTCCCGCGCCCTTCTCTTTCGTCAAATCACCGTGCGAAACTGTCATAGTATCAAAGAAGCGGAGAAACGAATCCCTTTCCACGCCTGGAGCTAATCCTGCGGAGGAAGCAGGATCGCGAATAAGCGCGCGGTTCAGGCTTCTTCATTCGTGATCGCCCGAGGTGTGGCTTTGCGAATGATCCGCCGTATCTTTTTATCATCGTCGGTCTCTCCCCCTTTCCATCTCTCTCTCTCTCTCCCCCCCCCCTCGCCCCTTCCCGGAAGATACATAATGATCGAATTCGAATTCGATGAAAGGGTTTCGCCGCGATCGCGCCAACGCAATGATACGCGGGATTTTTTTTTGGTGAAGAGGCACAGGTAGCCCCGGCCAGCGCCCTGCCCCCCCCTCCCCCGCCCCTCTCCACCCTCCCCCGGTTTACGTATAAGCGCCATTTGGCCGTGGCCGTGGCCTTTGTCCGCGAATTTTTAAACTACTCATTGTCCTCGCGTTATTGTTTGTGAAAGAACGCGGGGAGGGGGATGGGGATGGGGAGGGGAGGGGGATGGGGGGGTGAGATGACAAGCCCCACGCCAAAGAGCATCCCCGTCCCTCTCCATCTAGTACTCTGCGTTGATACCACTGCTTGCTT